>NW_022739421.1:190778-202052 GCF_011630105.1 Anneissia japonica
TTGCCAGATGCTATTTTTGGGTATCACAGATGCCATAATTTCATAATTTGTTCACATCATGCATGCTGTTTCTGCCCCTTGCTGGGGAGTGGTATTTGGCTCTATAATTGCCTGTTGCTATTTTCGGGCATCCCAAAATTATACTTTTAGACTACAATATTAGGTAACAGCAATCATAATAACGTCTTTGATTGGATTTGAATATTAATTTAGTCCGATGACCTCGTCGTGGTGTCAGACGAGTGGTGGTGGGGGATGTCGAGATTGGCGACCCGACAAAATCAACAATTCCAATGCAATGCAAAGCAACGATAACGAAAATTAAATCAATACTAAACATGCCTATACGCTACAACCAGAACCTTCAAATTTTTGTCCAGCTTTTTAGTCCCCGTGCTCAATGGGAAGATATGGCTTTGCTTTCTGGAAGTATTACTATTTTATAAGACTAAATATAGCAACTCAAATTAGTCTATATCAAATCGATACTACTGATTTTTCTCAGGGCTTTTTCCCTGCACCCTTACCGGGGCCTTTATTTTCCATTGATTCCAAATTATTTCATATCTTTTCTGGGCATCCAGGTAAACAAAGTTTAAACGGTATGACCACTAAACCCCTGTAAAACTAGCCACATTTAACAACATTGTGCCCCTCCCCACTCTTTTACAAAAAAAGCTGGATAGCCCTTGAATGTTAGTGCTCTGTCTATATCACCTGTTAGATCTGTACATGGAGGTATCTACATGGTCTGTCTGAGTGTAATCGCTGTAAGGTCTACCAGAAGAAAACACAGGATTTAATTACAGCATTTTAACAATTCAAATGATAGTATAACTGACCTGGAGCGTGATAAATAATTGATTATGCTTCAGACTGAATTTGGTAAGTGTAAATTAAATTGTACGAGCAGTAAGTTTGTCAAAACGCGACGTTATTTGTGTAGGCATAGGAGGCCTACTGTATTTCCATAGATAATTCATAGCATACTGTATCATGTGTATTCATAGAACATGTTCTAGGCCTATTTAATTAATTGCATTGTTAATATTTCTCAATACTGCACGTCGTGTAGATATAATTACAGTTATCATTGTTATTCCTTGTATATATTCGTGTTTCCTGCACTTTATTTATTCATGGAGGAATAAGCAACTTAATTGCATTTTGAACAATATATCATTTTCGCAGTAGACCTACATTTGTCTATTCCCATGATTTAAAATAATCTTACGAATTGTAATTTGGTCAATGCTACCACATTCTGTGTCCAGATACAGCACTTTTAACCTGGATGATTTTTTCCTGTGCCCACTCTTTAGCATCATATACAGTGCATAGGTCTTTATTATCTATATTTTTTCTTGAGTCATACCAGTAAGAATATGATGCCCTTTAAAAAAAATCTTCCTATTAGTATTATATGGGAGAGTACCTCATGAACATTATTCACACACCCTCGAGCCTGCTATGGGGATATATTCATGCCACGAAATTTAGAATATGGAATATAGTGTACGCTTGGAGCAAATATTTCAATATAGATAAATTTAGTAAATGTACGATGTACAGTATATATTGTACTACATATTTTCATAACAATAACTTAGTTATATTTAGATGCTTTAAGTTTCAAAATTTGCTCACCTTGGCCCAAAACATATGGGGCAGAGGTGGGTATATCTCTAGTCCCACTAACTTTAAATCTTTGTCTGCCAATAGACAGGATGGGGAGGGATGGTGGCTATACAGGTTTGCCAGCTTGTATTTCCAGGCATCCGGAAGTACCATATTTCCAACATAGACTCTATCTCCGTGTTAATTTTGATTTCTTTGAGGGGAGGGGCTAGCGGCTCTACAAATTGTCAGCATTTATTTCCGGGCATTCAGAGTTGCAAAAAAGTTGTTCAACAACCATAATGAGGCTGATAGTGGATGCTCAGCACTCTACTAACTTTTACAACAAAATTTATTTAGTTCCTTCCTACCCCCCCCCCCCCCCCACCGCTCTGACTATAATGCAAAATGCTTACAACGGCTGGGTGGTGATTGGCAGTACACCGGGAGACAATCACCTACTCTTTTCCGAAGAGGGTACTGTGTTCTTTAAAGTGCACATCGGCCAAAAATGCACACAGGACCAACGGCTTAACCGTCTTATTCGAAAGACGGTGCGCTATGTAACTTGTATTTCAGCCCTCTAGCTGAAACACAAGGAGAGGAAGCGACGGGGTTTGAACCGGGGACCTAAAGATCTCCACGGTTCAGCGCACACACAGTTGCTACCACCAGATTAGCCGACTGAGCTAAGCTGCTCTCTCTATCTGATGATGATGATCTGTGTAAATTCTCCTTCCCAACAGTGGTACGAATCTGCAGTTAAAATTTAAAATATAGGTATGCAACTACTGCACTAGCCTACTCATTTTTTTTAATTTACTGTACATAATAAGAATGAGAAAGTTTACCTTACCGATTTCAAGAGTTGGAAAACCTGTCTCTTATACACATCTAGATGTGTATAAGAGACAGCATTTAGTTTCTTTGAACTTCAGGCAAAAAATTAAAAATATAGTGGTCTTACTGAAATCATCAAGGGAAAAAAAACTATACAAAAGAACTCTGAAATTAGTAACCTGCATAACTCAATTTCAAATTCCAGGATCCGCCAGTGCATTTCTTTGGCATAAAGAGATAAAATTTAATATTCCAGTTATTAAAAAATCAATCAACTTACTGCATCCCCAGGCAATATGGTTTTGCTTGGAATATGGAAAATGTTTTTTATGAGGTATTTTTCTAGCCTGTCAAAAGCTTTGTCAAAGCGACCACTAAAATATCGAAGAAGTTTTTCAGATCCCTGGAAGAAACAATGAGAATCTGTGTGAATAAAAGTCCTAATTATTAATTTAAAAATCATTATTAATTAATTAAAAATTAAAGAATGAAAACATGACTGAGGATGACAAATCAACAGCGCTAACAAACAGTTTTTAAAAAACAAATATGTACATAACTTAATTTTACATTTGAATGTTTCACCAGAATCATAATATCAAAAGAAGAATTTTGGACATAAGAACTAGATAACTTGGGAAATCTAACAATAATATTTTGTAGGATTAACTCTCATAGAATATTGCAAATGAAGCAAATGAAGGCTCAAAAGCCTTCACACACCTGTCTCTTATACACATCTACATGCTCATCTGTCCTGTTAGGTTATAACCATAGTTGATTTTGCAGCATGGGAGATTTTTTATTTATTTATTCAACACTAATTTGAGGGGGTAGCTCAAACAGCAATGCTACAGAAATTATGAAATTGCAAATCAACCTTCAAATTTAATTGTCACTAATAAATATTTTGAAACAAAAATTTTTTTCATGTCTGTGGGCTAGTAAAATATTCTGTGAGCTAGTAAAATCTCTAGTAAACTAGCCCAGTGGGCTAGTTACCAAAAAAAGTTAGGGCAAGCCCTGAGTATATATTGTACTACATATTTTCATAACAATAACTTAGTTATACAGTATTTAGATGCCTTAAGTTTCAAAATTTGCTCACCTTGGCCCACAACATATGGGGCAGAGGTGGGTATATCTCTAGTCCCACTAACTTTAAATCTTTGTCTGCCAATAGACAGGATGGGGAGGGGTGGTGGCTATACAGGTTTGCCAGCTTGTATTTCCAGGCATCCAGAAGTACCATATTTTCAACATAGACTCTATCTCCGTGCTAATTTGATTTCTTTGAGGGGAGGGGCTAGCGGCTCTACAAATTGTCAGCATTTATTTCGGGGCATTCAGAGTTGCAAAAAAGTTGTTCAACAACCATGATGAGGCTGATAGTGGATGTTCAGCACTCTACTAACTTTTACAACAAAATTTGTTTAGTTCCTTCCCCCCACCGATCTGACTATAATAGCCGGTCCACTTGCAAATGCTTCCGACAGCTATGGTAGGGGATTCTTAAACATCATCTGCTACAAAATGCAAATATCGGAATTATAGTATGAACTGTATTTTGTTCTCATCGTTATAAACTCTAAATATTTTGCACTGATATATAAGTGCCGGTAGTTATTATATCACAATTATTATTATTACTATGTGTTTTTATGCCATCTGCTATAACCTATAATTATCAGAGACAGCATTTATATGCTGTACTTAATGACGTACCTCCAGCTTGGCGACACACCTTCTCCATGCTTTCTACCTTTGTCAACACTGCATCTAACTGACCCTGCACTTTCTCCATATCAACCATGTACTGCTTAAGATATGCATTCATATACTTCATCTGTAAATAATAAATCATTCATTCAATAATGTACAAAGAAACGCATAGTACGGATGTGTTTGTGGTCTTTAAAATGAATATATGAATGAGTGATATTGTCACCATTGCCCTTATTTTCATCCTAAATAATCGAAGATCAATTAATGTTTCAAGTGTGTGTGCAAATACTAGCACTGTACTTGTATATGGTGAGAAATCAATTGCCTCCAATACCAGGATTCAAAATCTAAAGAAAACCTTGGTGGCCCTGTTGGTTACTTTATTATATGATATAAATCTATAAAGTTTCTATAAATACATTTTACCAATATACATAATGCTATGCAGCAACATTGAGTTCATATGTGATGATATAAATAAATGATAATATAATATGATATAAATAAAACCAGTAAATAATTATCCTACAAACATTTTTAATCTTGATTTGGAGTTGCTGTATTTCTTCATCAAGTGCTTGCTCTTCTCCATCTTTGTAAGCATGGTCTTGGTTTACCTAGAAAGGAAATCACAAAAATGCTAACCAAAAATACATTTAAGCCTTTTTGTAATCAATTAAATTCCATACTATTAAGAAAATTAAGGCCATATTTTCTATACCTTAATTTCTCAACATTAGTTTCTTTGAACTTCGGGAAAAAAATTAAAAATATAGTGGTCTTACTGAAATCATCTAGGAGGAAAAAAAACTATACAAAAGAACTCTGAAATTTGTAGCCTGCATAACTCAAACTTGGCTTGATGGAATGTTATGTTTTTTTAATTTTAAGTACAGCAGTTAATCATAGCTATATTCAATTGTTGTGACATTTAGTGGCAGAGTCCAGGGAGAAAAAAAAAACACTGTAGTAATATTTGGAGGTAGTAAAGTATAGACTTTCCATCTGTGAAAGCCCCTCCCTGGGCTTCCTTTATTTCAAATTCCAGGATCCGCCAGTGCATTTCTTTGGCATAAAGAGATAAAATTTAATATTCCAGTTATTAAAAAATCAATCAACTTACCGCATCCCCAGGCAATATGGTTTTGCTTGGAATATGGAAAATGTTTTTTATGAGGTATTTTTCTAGCCTGTCAAAAGCTTTGTCAAAGCGACCACTAAAATATCGAAGAAGTTTTTCAGATCCCTGGAAGAAACAATGAGAATCTGTGTGAATAAAAGTCCTAATTATTAATTTAAAAATCATTATTAATTAATTAAAAATTAAAGAATGAAAACATGACTGAGGATGACAAATCAACAGCGCTAACAAACAGTTTTTAAAAAACAAATATGTACATAACTTAATTTTACATTTGAATGTTTCACCAGAATCATAATATCAAAAGAAGAATTTTGGACATAAGAACTAGATAACTTGGGAAATCTAACAATAATATTTTGTAGGATTAACTCTCATAGAATATTGCAAATGAAGCAAATGAAGGCTCAAAAGCCTTCACACACTGCTTTTACTGATGATTAGAGAAATACAAAAGTCTTTCAGCCAAATTTGTCAGCAGACTGCACATATACAAGGGTACCAAGTCTCCCAGAACTCACGGTAGTCTCCCAGAAATCGGGAAGGTCTCCCGCACTCCCGCAAACACTCAAGAATCTCCCGGAAATTAAATCATCTCTGCAAATTAAAGGGAAGAGGAGGTCAAGTCTGAGAGGGCCATTTCCGGCCATTTAGGTGCCATAATCATAAATTACCTCAGCTCCAACCATGGTGGGCTGATGTGGTCTAGACCATCCATCTATGAATGTCTCTCTCTTCTTACTATACTGTACTTGGTTTGTTTCCCCACCCTTCGACCCACCACTGCAGATATCCCGGAAATGACTTCTTCCAACTTGGGACCCCTGCATATAGGGTTTTTATTTCCTTGTAATCGGGACACATGTGGCCCACACGCGGCTGCACTTTGCCCAGGCATGTTATTTATCTAATTTTACTATGTGATATACGTAGATTCAATCTATAGATAGATAGATACAGATAGACAATAAAAAGTTCGAACACATAAAACCAATAAATATATACTGTCATTTCTGAGTTATGGTTCTTAAATACAGTTGTCTGTTGGATACTATCATTTTGTTTACCTTACCTCACGAATTACTTCCTGTGAAACTCCTTCCTTTTCAAACTGAAACAGAAAAATTATTAAAGTTATTGAATTCAATTTTTATTATTATTATTATTTTATTAAGAATTATTGAGGCATTTAGGGAGGCATTTATTCCAAATGAGGCTCTAGAAGGGGGGGGGGGGGGTTTGGGGTTTATTCAAGAGGACGTTTATTCAAAGCGGAGGCGTTTATTCAAGTAAATATGGTATACATGTACGAGTTAGCCGACACAACAGTAATCAAAATTTACATCTCACCTCAGACAGTAAATATTTTTCCAGCAGCTCAATACCATCATGGAGGTAATCAAGTATAGCATTGTACACTAAAAAACAACAAATGGAGGTAATCAAGTATAGCATTGTACACTAAAAAACAACAAGTTCTTAGGTAAAAGTCAATCAAAATGTTACTGTCCATTTGTGAATTTAAAAAAATTATTAATTAATATTGATAATTATTATGGGTATACATATATAAATTTATATAATTTTTGTTTAAAATTTTCATTATTAAAGTACTATACTTTTTTATGAGTGAAATTTCTATATACATTTTAAATGCCAGAAACTAACCGCAATTTTCTGAATTTTCTTTTTGTATTTTTTTCTGTTTGAAAGGAAGGTAATAAATGATTGTTTGCATTGAAAATATATTAGTCAGTGAGTACCTCCATCAGCGAATGATTTTGGAGTGAATCCTAAGAATTGTGTCTCATACTCCTGCCAGTCATCAGCAGTCTCTACTTGTAGCAGACTGCTTTCTTGTAATGTAGACATCCCACTGCTTTGATCACCACTCATATTTATCAAAGTCAAGACCTGAATAATATAAATCAAAAAAGCTGCTAAGTACGGTACGCATGAGCATTTATTACTATTAGACCATTATTATTGGAAATGAAGATAACGCTTGGATAAGCAATTATTTTTTGGAGGCGAATGCGACGATAGACGACAGTGTCCAGGCTCGTCCGTCAGGAAAAATGCCTTCCTTCCTGCCCCCTCCCTTTCCTAGCTGGTGCCAGTACTGGCGGCCATAGAGGAGAACCTCTCAGCTATAAGGGCATTTCGATTTCCAGTTTCCTATTGGCCAGTGTGATCCTATCATCATCTTCTTGTTATCTGGATTGGGGATTTTCTTGTATAAAGTGAGTGGCAAGGCCAAGGGTGAAGGTGTCGTGTATGTTATCTTATCTGGTTCCTGCTATAAACCGTTCTGGTTTGTGTTAACATTATAGCCCTTTAGAGTAGTAGAGGCTGATATAGACTGCCTCTAGGCTTTGTAGGCTAGGCTAGTGTAGGATTAGGCCTAGGCTAGGCCATATCTATCAGGCTATTTGAGTGCAAAAAATAGTCAACTACTACTAAGCCTAACTAGGGCCTAGGCCTAACTAAACTAGGCTAGCCTCTCTAGCTAGGCCTATAGGCTATGTATGCTCTAGCATAGTCGTACGACTACATTATCTCTAGGCCTAGGACTAACTACGGTAATAATATTTAGTTAGACACATCATATGGAGAGAGATTCCAACAACATTATTACTAATATTACAAAATAATAAATCCAGACTAGGCTAGGCCTATAATTTAAATGCTATGCGTACAGTGAACGCTTGTTATTTTTCAGTTTCCAGTCCAATCCAAAAACTACCGCCACATATAAAGCGCCCTCATTTTTAGCATCATAGCCTATGACATAGGCCCTAGCTAGGCTAGTCCTAATCAATCAATAATTTCTATACATACCTAGCTAAGCTTAAGCCTATATTACAAAAAAAAAACTTACAATCGACGATGTTAAAAACCAAAGATTATATTGTCGGCCTAGTTCGTATTTTCCTAAAATTACTTGCAGTTCTTTTGAAATAATATCGCCCTAGGCCTACTTGTTTCTCTTCTCGATGATGGGTGCAGCCATGTTGAATTGGTTGAATTAATGAGAATTGTGCATCTAATACAAATCGTAAATTCAATCAACTCTGTATACCAATTTCGTTCTGATCCGCACACTAATACGTTTCAAGGCGGTGCCACCAATTCCTGAAAAATTTCATTCATTTTATATTCGGGCTGTACTACAATACGGTAATACGGTAGTGCTTTTGTTGTCAGGAACGCTCTAATGTTGTAATTTGATCTCAAAATGTTTGAATGTCAAGAATTTGAAGATGCTTGTAAAGAGTTAGACAATCCGGTGATTGACGAATACGAGTTTTTCGTCGAAGCAATGAACGTGAAAATTTACCGAAAATATAAAGAGGTACAATGTCTACCTACAGTACCAGCGGTGTGTCACACTAACTCGCCCTCACACCCGGCTTTTTTTTGCAGGCACCCCAGATTAATTAGGCTAATAATTATGGCCTAGCTAGGTGTAAAGGAACCCCTGGATTATTATGGTTATAAGAACACAAAATTATTATAAATAGGACTGGGCCCTAGCCTAGTTGATTTATTGAAATTCTATTGTATTTTTTTTTTAAATAAATTTTGACTGATTCATTAATTTTGTACATATATATTTAAATATAATTTATTGATATTTTATGCTAATTTAATTTATGTTCTTGTTGGCACCGGAGAGCCACTAGACGGGTGCGTACCTTTGGTCTGACGGCCCATTGGTCCGAAGGCCTGTTGGTCCGAAGTTCCTAAGTTGGGTGAGTACCTTTGGTCCGAATGCCCATTGGTCCGAAGGGTCTTTCGTCTGAAGGTTCCTAATTTTAGTGACCTGGTTTTTCAAGAATAATTGTTATAATACTTATTGAAACCGTTTGTTATGTCAGCTGGGCTCTTTGAGTGACGTTCTTGACCACTGAATGCGTTTTTTATCTGCTTCCTTGAGTGATTCTGTATTTTTATATCTATATTATTATTATGTGATTTTTGTATTATGTGATCTATGCTTTTGTTGTTGGCTTTAAAGAATACTTATATTTGATTTATACATTAATACAGTATATATATATATATATATATATATACATATATACATATATATATATATATATAAATTTCTACTAAGGCAGATTACAACCATTTTTTTTTTAATCTTCACAATAAATTTTATTCAATCAATTTCCTTTATCATGTATATTTTTTTTTTACAATTCTCAATTCAAAGATTGATTGAAAAGGCATCAATTACAAGCAAGCTTTAAGTTTTGATGCCCTACAAAGAAAGAACAATAATAACTACAAAAGAATTTATTTGTTTTATTTTATTTTGTCACATGCCTATGCAGCTTTATTTATTTTATATAATAATACTTGATAAAAATCAGGTTTCGCAAATAGTCTAGTACTGTTAAGTATAATGAACAAAAGTAAGGCCCTACATGTAAAAAGCCTTAATTATGTTTTAAAAGGATAGTTAGAAATAAAGTTGCCACAAGCATATTTTTGCCTCACTCATTTACATTACAAAACAAACAAAGCCGCTGAAACATGGGCCTGTTGACATTAAACCTGCATGAAAGTAGCCTAAAAAATGTGTAATTATCTCTTCACGTGAAGTCCAATAATAAGGTTATATTATACCGCATGTCAAGTGAATTGTTTGCTCATAGGATATTGCAGAGTTGAGCATCTTGCAACTATCAATAATATTTTATTGTTGCTGTTAGCTAATATAGGTCTATCATGTGTTTTCTTTTTTTATATTTTTGTCCATATTTCAAATATATTTATTTCGGGCCAACAGACTTTCGGACCAACGACCTTTCAGACCAAAGGACCTTCGGAGCAATGCACTGACCCCCACTAGACAGTGATTCAGTTCACTTTTTGGCAATCCTGTCCGGCCAGTTGAGTGTTGTTTTTTGCTCTCTGTTTTTTGTGTTTGTCAATTTTAACGTTCTTTGGATGAAATAAATTAAATTAAATTAAATGAAAAGGCTGCTGAAATTACCTGCTTTACTAATCTTTCATAGCGATAGTTGTCATATGCTAAGTTTTACTGTGTTTCAGAAAGTAGTGCATTTGCAATACCTTATATCTGTAACGTACCACATCCATGGTCTTGCATACTGCTTAATAAAATACATTAAAATGATTATGGGTCTACCAATGAGACAAATATTATTACTATTGTATTTTCACTTCTGTTTGGTCCTGGTTGTGTTGTGGGGCACTTTAATGGCTGACCATAGTAATACCATCAATCATTCAAACTTCAAAAACATTATATTCACTGTAATTTTTTCTTTCCAAAGTCATCTGGCCTTTATGAATACAAGACATTTGGTGTGCTTGAGGGCATCTCTCCAGATATCTGTGCCAAAGTATATACTGATCTTGAATATCGAAAAGAATGGGATAAATATGCAAAAGGTAAAAACTCATTCGTATTCACATACAATTCTGTCATTCTGCTAAAAAAAAATTGTCTTGCCTGTCTGTCCAATCCAGGTTAGGATTTATGTAGCAAAATTTTAATTCCATAAAATACTTGGTCTTTTGAAAATATCAGTTTCAAGATTTAAATAATAAATTTAATTTTAGCCAAAAAGCATAGTTGATGGGCTGTGTAGTAGGTACATGCTATAATGTACATAAGCCTTAGGGGCAAAACATTTCCAAAGTGCTTTATTTTTTGTATTGCTATATTTGTGAAAATTTTTATATTGTTATTAGTGACATATATATTTTATATTAAGTTAATATTTTGCTGAATTTACCAAGTACTGTATCTTTTTGATTTTTGCAGAATTATATGAATTTAAGGAAGGAGAAGTTACTGGAATTTACTGGAATGTAAATTTTCCATTCCCAATGTATAACAGAGATGTATCCTTCAATTCACTAATACAAAGAAATAAATAACAAGCATTTATGATATAAAGAAAGATGGAACC
>NW_022739421.1:202392-211484 GCF_011630105.1 Anneissia japonica
AGATATATATATATATATATATAAATTTCTACTAAGGCAGATTACAACCGTTTTATTTGTTTATTTTATTTTGTCACTCTGCCTATGCAGCTTTATTTTATATAATAATATATACATGTACTTGATAAAAATCAGGTTTCGCAAAGAGTCTAGTACTGTTAAGTATAATAAACAAAAGTTAGGCCCTACATGTAAAAAGCCTCAATTATGTTTTAAAAGGATAGTTAGAAATAAAGTTGCCACAAGCATATTTTTGCCTAACTCATTTACATTACAAAACAAACAAACTAAGTCGCTGAAACATGGGCCTGTTGACATTAAACCTGAATAAAAGTAGCCTAAAAAATGTGTAATTATCTCTTCAGGTGAAGTCTATGGTTATATTATACCTCGCGTCAAGTGAATTGTTTGCTCATAGGATATTGCAGAGTTGAACATCTTGCAACAATCAATAATATTTTATTGTTACTGTTAGCTAATATAGGTCTATCATGTGTTTTCTTGTTTTATATTTTTTTTCCATATTTCAAATATATTAATTTCGGGCCAACAGACTTTCGGACCAATGACCTTTCAGACCAAAGGACCTTCGGAGCAATGCACTGACCCCCTCTAGACAGTGATTCAGTTTCAGTTCACTTTTTGGCAATCCTGTCCGGCTAGTTGAGTGTTTTTCGCTCTCTGTTTTTTGTGTTTGTCAATTTTAACGTTCTTAATAAATGAAATTAAATTAAATGAAAAGGCTGCTGAAATTACCTGCTTTACTAATCATTAAAATCTTTCATAGCAATAGTTGTCATATGATAAGTTTTACTGTGTTTCAGAAAGTAGTGCATTTGCAATACCTTATATCTGTAATGTACCGTATTGAAGTCCATGGTCTTGCATACTGCTTAATAAAATATAGTAAAATGATTATGAGAGAAATATTATTGCTATTGTATTTTCACTTCCGTTTGGTTCTGGTTGTGTTGTGTGGCACTTTAATAGCTAACCATAGTAATACCATCAATCATTCAAACTTCAAAAACATTATATTCACTGTAATTTTTTCTTTCCAAAGTCATCTGGCCTTTATGAATACAAGACATTTGGTGTGCTTGAGGGCATCTCTCCAGATATCTGTGCCAAAGTTTATACTGATCTTGAATATCGAAAAGAATGGGATAAATATGCAAAAGGTAAAAACTCATTTGTATTCGCATACAATTTTATCATTCTGCTAAAAAAATTGTCTTGCCTGTCTGTCCAATCCAGGTTAGGATTTATGTAGCAAAATTTTAATTCCATAAAATACTTGGTCTTTTGAAAATATCAGTTTCAAGATTTAAATAATAAATTTAATTTTAGCCAAAAAGCATAGTTGATGGGCTGTGTAGTAGGTACATGCTATAATGTACATAAGCCTTAGGGGCAAAACATTTCCAAAGTGCTTTATTTTTTGTATTGCTATATTTGTGAAAATTTTTATATTGTTATTAGTGACATATATATTTTATATTAAGTTAATATTTTGCTGAATTTACCAAGTACTGTATCTTTTTGATTTTTGCAGAATTATATGAATTTAAGGAAGGAGAAGTTACTGGGATTTACTGGAATGTAAATTTTCCATTCCCAATGTATAACAGAGATGTATCCTTCAATTCACTAATACAAAGAAATAAATAACAAGCATTTATGATATAAAGAAAGATGGAACCTGTGTACATTTTTTTTTAAATTTTGCACAAATATTATTTTTATGTGGAAGAATTTGATTCAGTGGTAATGCTTTTGTCTTCCAACCTAAGTTTGTGGGTTCCAGGCACATTACTTGTATCTACTTCACCCAGGACTATAAGTGGGCACCTTGTAGGAAAGATATGAATGTCCTGGAATGAGCTGGTGTTGAGCAAACTGCTCAACAATAAGGAAAGAATGTGTCTGGTGTCATGAGGTCGTTTTAATATGTGCTGCAAAATGTACCCAATTTGTTATGTCTTTAATTTTGCTGCAATTTATTTTAAGTACTGTAGAAATATAGACCCTGAAATTTAGATTGAAGAATAGTAGAATAGCAACTAAACAGTCTTTTTGCAATGAAAACATTTTTAGGACTCAATTCTAAAATGCAGAATATTTTAATATAAACAAAATGTATTGGAATTTTCTTAAATTTCTCACAGTATGTATTTGTTCGAGAGACAAAAGAGTTTGACCTGGATGGACGACACATTTGGGTGGTGCTAGGCAAAAGCGCCCCTTTTGAGAGTGTGCGGGAGAGGTCACGGACAATACGAGTTGATGACTTCCAACAATCCATGTGTATGACATCCGATGGAGGTTCAGGAACAAAAGGTGGGTGGAGCAATGGATAACAAAGTTGTCAATCATTTTTTTTTCAATGTGTTTTTGATGAAAATGCTGGTATGCAATTTGTGAATATAAAAAATCTGAGAGTGCCATCATGTGATTGTTTTTTGATGAAACATTTAGGTTTAAACATAGAAAGTAACATGCATCTAGTAGTTTCATTTACATTATTTATGTCAAAGTTCATGGTATATAACGAATCTAACCTGTCAGAGACACAGCAGGCATTCATGAACAATGCCTAACTTGCCCTGTGATGTCTCAATATGTTTTTTATATTTTTTTAGCACTTATGCATTATTATGATAACCCAAAGGGGATGTTACCAACTTGGTTGATCAATTGGGCAGCTAAGGTATGTGTTTATTTTATTGAAACTGTCATATTTCTTGATAAAAAATATTTATTTTTGCTTACAATTATATGATGTAAAGCATTTGGAATTTATTTATATGACAGTAAAATTGTATTTCTTTTTTTATCTTGGCGTAGATGCATTTGTTACGATATTTTGCTAAAACAGTTTCCACCTCCTCTTACTTAAGAGCTTTGAAAATATAATTGACTAAATGTTAGTTATAATATAAAAAGGTCTTGCCTATGTTACATTGTTCCTAAATTATCAACGTGAAGGCAGCCACTTACTGAAAAAATATTATTAATAATGGTAATGATTATAATATGAATTTCTATAGTAATATAGTATTATGAATAATACACAAATCACTTACCCATTAAGAAGTTATTTGAATATATATTTTAATTGATTATTTTATATTCTCAAAAAATGTGTTTTCAATTTTTTGCAGACTGGTGTTCCAAATTTTATATCCGATATGAAGAAGCATTGTGAGAAATACCCTGAATACTTAGAAAAGAAATCAAAGAAAGAAAAGAAATCAACAGGCACTGCATAAATAATGTGAAATTACCTCAGGAATCCAAAGGCAATAAGTGTAGTGTGATAAAATAATAAGTTACACCATAGTTCCTTCTGTATAAGCCAGGCGTCCCTAGTTAGGGGAAGCCACTTCTGGGAGATGTGGTTTAATAAGCACAATCTTAACACATCAATTTGTATTTTTCTTTGCATGGTGATACCCATGGCCTGGGGGGCTCACTCTTAAATATTTCTATACAGGTAGGTGCTGCATTTATGGGGTATATTTTCGAGGACTTGGTAGCAGAAGTGTGGGAAATATGGGGGGAGTTGCAGCATTTGTGGGGTGTACTTGTAGGACTTTATGTAGCAAAAATGTGGGAAATAACCGGGGTAAAATTGGTAGATAAAGTCTCTGGCCTATCCTGTGACATAGTGCCATGATTTCCCGCACGATGTTAGCGGGAATTTCAAGCTAGACCGGATGCTAATCCGGTAAGTCCCTTGCTAAGCCTACCTGTGGTACAGCCACAAGATCGCGACCGGACAAAACACTTTTTGCCATCGGAAACCAGTCAATATTGCACCCTCTCGGGGCACTATTTAGTGGTCTTTTTCCTGTCGTCTTTTAGAGCACAGTGCGATTATGGTAAATGGTAGTTCAAATCCATAAGAATTTTCAGTAAAATAGGTAGCGCAAGTGTCTTGAAGTGGCTGTGGCACCCCTAGTTTGGTTGGTATGCAAGTGAACTATGCAGTAGTGAAAACATGCAAACATCATGAATTTGCAGGAGAAATGTTAGTTTCTTTATTTTTGCTCTGCGAAACCATGCCTATCAGAGACTCCCATGACTCACAGCAACTTGGGAGCGCCCTCTATAAATTCACTCCCGGTATAATCGCACCTCATAACGTTGGTGTAATTTTCATGCAAAATTCTCCTCTTTGCTCCAAGCCAACAACTAATTTCAGAGGTTTATAAGTATGAAATAAAATGAATTGAAATTTAGCATCAAAATGCTAGCTAGTCCTGGGTGACTCCTGGGTGACCTTGGGCTTCCACGTCCTTTAAGCTGAACTCTGTCCTGGCTAAGCCCATCAAACACCTTAACTTGAATATTCAAGGGGCAAGCTTATACTTAAGGAACTAAAGGTTGGTAGTGATGACCAAATTGTAGTGATGGAATCAGAATAGGATTTGTTTTTTGTTTTGTTTTTGGTTTTTGTTTATCATATCATTGGCATTGTTTCTTTTCACATTTCTATATTTTGTTTGGATATCTTTGAAATCTGTTAGTTAAATTTTACTTATCAGAGCAATTATAGAAAATAAGAAATGGCTTACTTGCTAATAAGTACATAAGTAGGTTTTGAATTAACTAAAAGCAAGTTGTAGAATTCATTTGGGTTCAATTTATGGCGAATTTTTAATTTATTATTGACGAATATAAACGATTGTAGATACGAGCAATATCCTTTTCTTTTCTGTTGTCAATAATTTAAACTTTGTAATTACTGTTTTACATTCCAGGGTTTTAAGTTCAGTGTTGTACAATTTAGTTGTGGCCATAATCAAAGTACTTTTCCACATGAGTATACGTCGTGATTAGATTTGGCTACAAGCTACTAGCTGCAACATCACTGGTATGCAACATAACTTGTAATGCAGTATTGGAAAGTGCATACACACATTATATTGTGGTCAGTTTATTAGATCATTATAATTTGTGTTATAATCATCATCATAAATATTTTCATCAAATAATAATATTGTGGGCAAGTCATATGGCTGAGTGGTAAGGCAGGCACACCACTACAGCTTTAACAACAGCGCTATTTCAAAACCTTTCTCGCCCTGTCTGTGTTTGGGAGAATCAGTGCCTCTCAGATAAGGACTTAAAACTGGAGGATGTCCAGCGTACACATCTGACTCGTATACACTTGTAATATTCTGGTATATGATTCAGCTGCAGTCATGGAATGATGTGAACATGGAGCTGTTAAGTGCCACTACAAATGTACTGTAGATGTGGACCATGTGACGCCCAGTGGCAGATTCACAGGGGGAGCTAAGTCGGCCTGGACCCCCTAAATTTTTCAAAATTATTTAAAAAAATAGAGAAAAAAATATAATTCCAGCCATCTAGAGGTGCCATATTCATAGTTTTTCTTTTCCTTAGGCCCAATCGTGGTGGGGCTGAGCATTGGTGTACCCACTATATCTGAAAGTCCCTCTCTGGGCCCCCTCTATTTCAAATTCCTGGATCCGCCAATGACACCCATACATAATTCAGCATAATGGCTCTGTGAGTTGTGAATTATTCTTGAACCTATATTAGCATCATTGTTATTGTTACAATAATTATCATACAGGTATTGTTGGTTTCAGTCAATGGTACTTAACAAACTAAAAGCAATGAGATAATCATCAGTTCATATCTAAACTTTCAGGTATTCATGTTTTGAAAAAAAATTATGTGCAATATATTTGTAAATTAATAAAATATTTTTTATAGATTTCTATCAATAACAATTTTTGGATTCTTAACTGTAAGGTGCTTTCAATACGTTTTAGAGCTGCTAACAAGTGTTCTTAACGAATAAGTATCCAAGTGTTATATTCCTAATACTGTATTAATGTAATTCTTGCCATTGTCTTATAAAAATAATATAAATATATATATATATGTGTGTTTATATATACATACATATACTGTATACAAAGCTATACATTCTATTAAGGGGTATGGATAACGTTTAATTTTTACACATATTATTTTGGTTACCCTGGCTACCTTTACTTATGGATGAACTTGCACAAATAGTAATAGTGAGAAACTACTGTGATAATGACTATGATAATGATTAATCAGATATTAAAGTGTAAACAGTGGTAAGGAAAACTGATGATGGTATTGATATTGATAATTTAGATTTTGACAATGATATGTTAATAATAGCAACAGCAAATCCTTGATGACAGTGATTAAAGTTTGAATTCCACTTACTCACTCATTGAAGCTTGCTTGATATACCAAACGCTTATCTCAATAAAATCATGTTAAGAAAGATGTAATGATGAGATGATTACTGTAATAACTGAAAGTACAGTATATCACTATGCATAATTTGTGATGTAAAATAGCACAGATGATTAAAGGTGTATTGTTCCAGAGATGCTTCTTCGTATCATACTTCTTGTGTGTATTCTGGTCGAATAATTCATTAATAATGTATTCAATCTTGGTAAGAAAAACCACTTACAGGCTAATTCAAATGGATCAAATAAGCCCAAGCTACAAACTTTTAAGGAATTATGGATAAAAAAAAATCCGGTTTTGCTAAATATCAAGTGGCATAAATTCGTAAGAAAGTATAATATTTATGAAAGAAATTTAAGAAAGTATTTCAGTACTTGGAGTATGTATTATACTTATCAGATTAATCAGTGGGCCTTTCAGCATAAATTCATTATCCACATATGTAAGGATGTTTTTCAAAATAAAATAGAAATTGGTAGTATTGGGCCAAAAAAAAAATTGTTTGCCCTCCTCCACCCACCCCTAACTCACTGGAAAAATAGGGGGTGGAAAAAACTTAAAAAGAAGCTTTTTACTTTACAAATAAAAAAGATTGCGAGTGAATTTATCTTTATTTTTTGCCAGATGCCCTACAAACTAGTCTAAAGTTGTCTGATGTAAGATATTGCCATTCTAGGCCCTTTTTATGCCATCTGAGTATCTTTAAAAAAAAAAAAAGCTTTCTTTCACCCACCCATTTTATCATTTAAAAAAAGAAGGGCAAACATCATTTCAAATAAAAACAAATACAATATAGCTCATCACAGAAAAAAAAAATATCAATACAGTATGTAAATGGTCACCTTCCAATAAAGAGTAGGGGATCTGCCTAATTCACCATCAGAAGGTCCCACTGGTTCAGAGGTCACTTCCAGGAGATCTGATTAAATGAGCTTCCTTAACACATTTAATTTTATTTTGTTGCACATTGTGATACCCATCAGCACTGACTTCTGACAATTGATAATAAAGCAGTGAAAGCATGCACATATTATGAATTTGCATGAGATGGGATATATTTTGGGTGATTCTTGCTTGCTTGCGGGAGGCTGTCACGATTTTCCGAGATTTGCGAGAGCCTTTCGATCCCGGTCTTCATACTTGCTGTTGGTTATGCTTGGTGTACATCATCCAATCCTACTTGAGCATTATTGACACTTTTTGGGGAAAGTATACAGTATAGCGATTTTATGGAAACCCAGCTTAACTGGTAGCAGGTATACTAGTTAAGCCAGTATATTATATATTTTATTTTTCAGTGCTTAGAAACAACTTTTATAATTTATAATAAGAGACAAGAAACTAAAATATTTCCCATAAGACACTTTTATATCTTACATTGTGCAATATTTTAACATGGGAAATCAGTTTAATATGAACAGTTCATAAATAGTACAACTTTAAACCTTTTTAAAATTGTCTCACTTTTAAAAGTTAAATTAATTTACTAACAAAATCACAGTATAATTAAATGTTATGCCATCCCATTAAACATTATCTCTTTCATCTTGTCACAATCTGGGGGCGCTGTTGTGAATAGAGTTCCGACGAATATATGCATGCCCCAGTCACGGTGTCGTATACACTTGCAGCAGCCTAAGTCTTCAATGTCAAAACCTAACTTTGTGAAGCGTTCATCTGTTTCAAATAGCGTCGAGTTGGGATTACTTGCACCAACAAACTGAAATTGACAACAAAATGTATACACTTGATTATTCAATCATTTATATGAACGTGGTTATAATGTTGTAAATTTTTTTAAATTACAGTTGAACTTGCCAAAATCGAATCCAACATGGCATGGAAAAATTGTTCAACTTAAATAAAATTTGACTTGCAGTTCATTAATTACTGGAAAATACAACAATTTGGCATGTAAATAAGATTGACTTGGAAATTATTTGAGTTTTGGTAAAGCAAACTCAGGCAAGTTTACTGTAATTGTTTTTTGTTTTTTAAATAAGAAAGTGAATTATTTCATAATTTACTTAGGTAAATGGGGTCACAGTATAAAAGCATGGAGGTATTATTGAGGAGATCACTCGAAAAAGCTACGCGCACGCAGCGCTATGCAAATAAACCAAGATCAAAGCTGCTGCAGCACGTGAAGAAAGTTTATGCGATGCCTTTGAAGTCCCATGTGTTCCCCGCCATCAAATTTTCAGCAGGCATAGTTTACCAAAAAATTGAACATGGCGAAATGGAGAGCACCTTCTTTTCTCGATGCGCACTACATACAGTCAATTACTATGGCTGCGCAATCGTTTCCAGTTTGAAGCTGATACATTTATCTCCCATAAAATATCAAACATATTAATATTTTCCACCAAAAAAAGTTTCGAATTTAATGGAACATTTACATGACCTTCAAAAGTATAGTATATTTCAACTTCAATTTCCATAAATTGGCCAAAATTCGCTAATTCTAATTTTAACAGATATTAATTAAATGATTGAGGATTATAATAAACTAAGTCATTTTAGGGTTAACGAGGGTTAACTATTCGAAAAATCAATCCAAAATCTGAATATTTTTCAGTTTTACGCTGACTTAGCTTTATAGTCGAACTAATCAATCTTTAGACAAAATTATAATGAACACAGAATTAATTTTAACAAAATATTTTACGGAATCCGTTCCTGAAATATACAAATAATAACATACCAAAAGTCCAAAAAAATCTAATCAGGGGAACACTGTTCATTATAAAGATATTTAATGGGTTAAAATCAAACGCTTTATTGCACAACTGCTCTGCTGGAAGCGTATAAATGCA
>NW_022739421.1:212542-247713 GCF_011630105.1 Anneissia japonica
ATGAACGAGCCTACCTATATATATACTGTCTCTTATACACATCTAGATGTGTATAAGAGACAGGAATTAATGTAATTCTTGCCATTGTCTTATAAAATAATATAAATATATATAAATATGTGTTTATATATACATACATATACTGTATACAAAGCTATACATTCTATTAAGGGGTATGGATAACGTTTAATTTTTACACATATTATTTTGGTTACCCTGGCTACCTTTACTTATGGATGAACTTGCACAAATAGTAATAGTGAGAAACTACTGTGATAATGACTATGATAATGATTAATCAGATATTAAAGTGTAAACAGTGGTAAGGAAAACTGATGATGGTATTGATATTGATAATTTAGATTTTGACAATGATATGTTAATAATAGCAACAGCAAATCCTTGATGACAGTGATTAAAGTTTGAATTCCACTTACTCACTCATTGAAGCTTGCTTGATATACCAAACGCTTATCTCAATAAAATCATGTTAAGAAAGATGTAATGATGAGATGATTACTGTAATAACTGAAAGTACAGTATATCACTATGCATAATTTGTGATGTAGAATAGCACAGGTGATTAAAGGTGTATTGTTCCAGAGATGCTTCTTCGTATCATACTTCTTGTGTGTATTCTGGTCGAATAATTCATTAATAATGTATTCAATCTTGGTAAGAAAAACCACTTACAGGCTAATTCAAATGGATCAAATAAGCCCAAGCTACAAACTTTTAAGGAATTATGGATAAAAAAAAATCCGGTTTTGCTAAATATCAAGTGGCATAAATTCGTAAGAAAGTATAATATTTATGAAAGAAATTTAAGAAAGTATTTCAGTACTTGGAGTATGTATTATACTTATCAGATTAATCAGTGGGCCTTTCAGCATAAATTCATTATCCACATATGTAAGGATGTTTTTCAAAATAAAATAGAAATTGGTAGTATTGGGCCAAAAAAAAAATTGTTTGCCCTCCTCCACCCACCCCTAACTCACTGGAAAAATAGGGGTGGAAAAACAAAAAAACTTAAAAAGAAGCTTTTTACTTTACAAATAAAAAAGAATGTGAGTGAATTTATCTTTATTTTTTGCCAGATGTCCTACAAACTAGTCTAAACTTGTTGTCTGATGTAAGATATTGCCATTCTAGGCCATTTTTATTCCATCTGAGTATCTTTAAAAAAAAAAAAAAAAGGGCAAACATCATTTCAATTAAAAGCAAATACAGTATAGTAACATACTATTTTTTTTTCTCAAGCTCATCACAGAAAAAAAAAATTATCAATACAGTATGTAAATGGTCACCTTCCAATAAAGAGTAGGGGATCTGCCTAACCATCAAAAGGACCCACTGGTTCAGAGGTCACTTCCAGGAGATCTGATTAAATGAACTTCCTTAACACATTTAATTTTATTTTGTTGCACATTGTGATACCCATCAGCACTGACTTCTGTGAGACAATTGATAATAAAGCAGTGAAAACATGCACATATTATGAATTTGCATGAGATGGGATATATTTTTGGTGATCCTTGTTTGCTTGCGGGAGGCTGTCACAATTTTCCGAGACTCCATACTTGCTGTCGGTTATCCTTGGTGTACATCATCCAATCCTACTTGAACTTCCTTTTCAGTGCAACTAGTTTTTAGAGCCTGGTTTCCATAAAATTGCTGCACTGTTGCTATTGTTTCCACTGCATTTGTACACTGCGTAGCTATCCCTGATATAAATCGGTAAGACTCCCTGAATCAACCGACCAATGAGCATTACTGACACTTTTTGGGGAAAGTATACAGTATAACGATTTTATGGAAACCCAGCTTAACTGGTAGCAGGTATACTTGTTAAGCCAGTATATTATATATTTTATTTATCAGTGCTTAGAAACAACTTTTATAATTTATAAAAAGAGACAAGAAACTAAAATATTTCCCATAAGACCCTTTTATATCTTACATTGTGCAATATTTTAACATGGGAAAGCAGTTTAACATGAACAGTTTATAAATAGTACAACTTTAATCCTTTTTAAAATTGTCTCACTTTTAAAATTAAAATTAATTTATTAACAAAATCACAGTATAATTAAATGCTATGCCATCCCATTGAACATTATCTCTTTCATCTTGTCACAATCTGGGGGCGCTGTTGTGAATAAAGTTCCGACGAATATATGCATGCCCCAGTCACGGTGTCGTATACACTTGCAGCAGCCTAAGTCTTCAATGTCGAAACCTAACTTTGTGAAGCGTTCATCTGTTTCAAATAGCGTCGAGTTGGGATTACTTGCACCAACAAACTGAAATTGACAACAAAATGTATACACTTGATTATTCAATCGTTTATATGAACTTGGTTATAATGTTGTAAATTTTTTTAAATTACAGTTGAACTTGCCAAAATTGAATTCAACATGGCATTGAAAAATTGTTCAACTTAAATAAAATTTGACTTGCAGTTCATTAATTACTGGAAAACACAACAATTTGGCATGTAAATAAGATTGACTTGGAAATTATTTGAGTTTTGGTAAAGTCAACTTTAGGCAAGTTTACTGTATTATTGGTTTTTTTTCTTTTGTTTTTTTAATAAGAATGTGAATAATTTCTTAATTTACTTAGGTAAATGGGGTCACAGTATAAAAGCTTGTTTGTTGGTTGGTGTTGGTGTCCATGGTGATGCTGATGGTGAAGACTATGATGATGGTTTATGAAGTACTTACTGCTTGTCCAGATGAAGGGTCAATGAAATCAGCCCAGAAACCTGCCTCAGTTAATAATTTACAAATCTCCACTGCACTCGTCATGAACTAAACAAAAACAATACATAAATTCAACACTGCCATTTATAAGATAACAACAGTTGGTGTTTAATCTCAACTGTAGAAAACACCAATAATAAAATATAATGTAATTTTCTGCTACATGTTGACCTCAAAGCATAGAAGCATGCTTAAAACCTCATTTGGCCAGAGGTTTAGAGGTGACCACTTGATGTGTTAGGCTTTACCCCTGTCTCTTATACACATCTAGATGTGTTTTGCATTTAGCTGGCCCACTACTATATGTAGTTTGAGCACTCTCGGCATGGTATTACGAGCGCTTTTAAACTGCCTTGTTACAAGCTTGCTTGTTTCATAGAAAGGTTCAATCTCAAATTTATCTGAGCTGCACTGATGAGTCCTTAAAGGACGAAACAAAGTTGTATGCAGATTGATTTAACTTATAAGATGCATTCCACATTAAGATTCCAATATGGAAGCATTTGGCAGAGTGGTAGGTCTTTGGGTTGGAAGTCCAAAGTCCTACCACATGGAAAGAAGATCCAAATATTTTGGAGCAGTAAAAGATCAGAGTAAATGTAATGCTGAAAATAATTTAGGAATACTTTTGGAATAGGAAACCTATCAAGAAAAAAGGAACCTGGAAATCATGGGAATGAAGATAAATAAATTGAAAGTGAGTGAGATTGAAATCTTGGTAACATACATTTTCTAAGAGCTCTTCCCGCTCGTGTTCAACTTCAGGACTCCAGGTGGACATGTCGTTTTTTGTTTTCTGGCAAAGGGTTAGGATTGTTATGCTGCCTTTAGATAGATCAATATCGGGAAATAAATCACTAAATCCTAAAGGAAAAAAGACAAGACATTACTACTAAAAACAATGCAAACTATTCATTTACAAATAATATATATAACAATAATAATGATGACAATAAATATAACAAAAGTTAATAACCTAGCTGTAAGAAATTAATTAATCAATGAATAAAAAAAAATCAATGCTACCTTTAATTAGAGATTTTGGACAATCTTGTGCTATCATTTCTAAAACATTCTTCGGATTTTTGTAAGCTTCCTTCATAAAGTCTTCTGCTGATTCTTCTGACTGAAAATAATGGAGAAAGAGAAAACATAAATAAATCTAATAACTACCATCGTGTAGGTGAGTCATGCAGTAAGGCAGCGGCGCCATTACGTATAGCCTTAACATCTGTGCTGGTTCGAGCCGCTCCTCGCCTATGGTTTGGTTGGTAGAACGAAGTCTTCTCAATAAGGACTTAAAATTGGAAGTCCAGGGTAAACAACTGGCTCATGTACACTTTAAAGAGCCCACTGCATCTTTCAAATAAGTATGCCTCTAATACATATTTATCATTGGATCCCATAAATTTCTTCAATAATATGCTTTGGTTCATTCCAGCCCCTGTTGTGAAATGTGAACGTGAAACTACTGAGCTCCTCTCTGCGTCTGCTGAAGAAGCCCATACGTCCTTTCAACAAGTATATATACTACAGCATATGACATAAAGGCAGGTTCAGACAGCATCACCAATCTGATCTGATTCCATTGGGACTAGCCACAACGCAACAAGGTGCACGGTGGATTGCATTCCCACAGGCTGTCACACAAAATTAGCATCACTTCAGGGAAGCACTCACATAAAGAGCATGGAACAATTAGTCGAAGCCTATACACAGTGTCGGCCTTAACGGCAGCACTGCTTGGGAATCGGAAAAATTAATGGAACCATTGATAGATTACTTTACCTCAGAGACAGTGTTGATGAATTGAGCAAACACTGCAGCATGTCTATCATGAGGTAGAGGTTTGTAGAGGACATCACAGTTTGCGTGGCTGGACGCTACTTCCGGTCGCTGTTGCGGAAGGAGTTGAGCTGCTGTACCGACATTACCTGGCAGCGGGAAGCGTTTATCTTGTACTGACAAGGGACCAAGTTTTTTATCTGGCCAAGTGGTCACTTCTGGAAAAAAAGAACATAAAGGAACAATCAAATTAAATATATGGTGCAAATCTCAACAAATTAATACTGGAATAAAACTACAGTATCTATTATAAATTTTAGAGCAAATGCTTATATTTAATGTAAATATTTTTTCAAATAAAACCCTCTCAATTAAACTAAAATATCAATATCAACCACATTAAATATGGCAAAGACAAGTGAAATCAGCCACTGGTCGCAAAAAAATCAAGTTTGAGTTATTAATACAGGATTAAAATGTAAAATGAGAGCTATAAAATGGTATAAAAAATCATTCAAATTCGACATTTCCTTATGAAGTTACATACAGCTGTTTAAACAACAATATATGAGAAATCAGCCTTCAAAGTTTATGATTTCGGGAATTTCTCGTGCAGAAGCTATTATTAAATCCTTAAAAAGTGTTCTTTTAACATTTAAAATGGGGAAAATAACAGCACAGCATGATGTATAGATATATAAAGGTTAGTTTAGTGCAATAATATAGATTTTGAAAAATTTGACATTTTCAGCATGTTTTGGCCATTTTCTATGAAACATGATTTGCAACAAGTGACTGTTTGGCTTGTCTTTGCACAAATTAGATATTAATTATCAATATTTTTCCCTACCACTCTGACTTTCTTCTCCTCGGTTATACTGCTGTATGGAATGGGAAAATGACCTTTGACTCACAACTGTTGCACGCAGTGCTTCCAGGCCAGGCATGTAAGCTATCAGACGCGCCCGACTAAGAAACTGCAGAAGAGATAAAAGGAAAAAGGCAATATCTCTAAATACTGTAGATTAACATAAAATAGTGGGCATTGCTTTTCCTCTAATAATTTAAGATTAAGAATTTTTATGTTACATGTATTATGTTATATCCTATTATGGGTGACCTTTGTCATTGTTGGATTTGGTGAAAAATAAAATACAGGGGTGTAGTGACAGGGTAGCAGGCAGTGAAAAAAAGATTTTCATTTTACATGAACTGAATGTGAAATAGAGTATTTTACTTCTGTATTTCTCTATTTCAATTCTTCTTTTTGGTCAATTTTTTTCAAATGCAGTAGAATTCCAATTAATGGGACACCTTCATGACCAAAACAGTGTCTTTCTATTAGGTCTGTCCTGTGAATGTGGGTTGGCTGTAGTGTTAAATAGTACTTGTCCACGCTTCATAGCAGAAAAAGTATACCTTAAAAGGGGTTCCCCTTAATAGCAGTGTCTCAAAGGAGGTGGTTTAAGAATAAATAATTGGGCATCTGCATTTCCATATAAGATAGTAATTCCTGAACCCAGAATCACTGTGCATGTGTAACCAGATTATTTCAATTAATAATAGTTTTAATCATTTATCATTATTTTTTTACATTCAATTACAAATAATAATAATAATAACGATTTTAAAATACAAGTGTTTACTAGATCTACATACCTTAGCCATCTTAGTCGAGGCTCTTGGTTCTTTATTTGCCTATGAAGGGGGAAAAAAAACCAATATATTTAATAATTTTTTAATTTATGGTATGGAAGACTTTGATTGCCTTTGTGCAGAATATCAAAATCAATTTTTTTATAAATACAATTGGTGTACCCTAGACTGGCCTTGGTATTGGAACTGTTTATTTAAACATTGTGATATCATTTACATAAATATACATACAACACAAATTTTTAAAATATGTAAACATGCAAAAATCATAAATAAATTATGATTAAAATTGTTTTTATAAGCCAGTGGGGTTGTTAACGATTACTTATTTTCTGTCTATTTGCATATATTTTTGTGTCCTTAAATATTTTCTGAAGACAAATGAATTTAAAAATTGGAGAAAAAACAATTACATTCAAAGTGTCATTTCCTTCCAGCTATCTAGAAGTGCCATGATCATAAATTTTCTTACCACAGCCCCAACCATGGTGGGCCTGAGGTGGTATAGACCCTCCATCTGTGGAAGTCCCTTCCTGGGCCACTCTATTGCAAATTTCTGGATCCACCACTGATATTGTATCAATCAATTCACAGTTAAAAATATTTAGAATACATGATTAATAAATGAGCACAGAATTCTTTGAAATCCTACAATGAAACTGACGCCCAGAACCCACAAAGGGCCCCAAGTCCCAGAAAGCATGGAGTTATAATTACAGAAAGCTACCAGGCGTTACGCCATTGCTTACACGGTTGGAGGTCCTTTGTATGTTTAAATCCACAAGTACTAGTAGCCTCCTTGACTATATATACCAGTAGTCCTAAATGGAGTCATACTAATTACCACCAACAACTGTCAACTAGCATTTTTGATGGTAATTAGTATGCGTGTACAGTAATACTAATTACCGTCAACAATGCTTGTTGACGGTTTATGACAGCATTTAGTATGTGTGTACAGTAATAATAATTAAAGTTGTTGATATGAGGATGTCAAAAGTGAGGGAATTCCACCAGGAGATTGTTTGTGGAAAGAATGAGTGTCTGTGATCCTAGTTTAGATTATCCTAGTTTATGATAATGATGGTGAACAAATTTGCAGCAAAACGTTAGAATTGGAAAATTATTCAATAGAACCGCTAGGTAGGAAGTGCAACCAGTGCAAGCACGGCGGCAGTACCCTACTCTCCGGACAGTCTGGGCCTAGGCTAGTGTGTAGTTAAAAGTAGGCCTAGGCCTGGCCCTGGCCTGTCTACCACACACAGACGGCATAGCCGAGGCACACGTACCTGTACCCGTACCCGTACGTAGGCCTAGGGCTTAGGCCAGGCCTATAACTATGTAGAGTTTGTAGATTGCCTTGCTTAAGGCTACCAACCGTCAGATAGTAGTAGGTCAGAATTATACAATAGCTAAATCAATAAACGTACTTACACTAAACAACGTGGCACATTAAGAGTATTAAATATATTACAATTTACAACCTAGCCAAAATGACAAATCATCAAGAAGATAACGAATTTACTAGCGAAACCAAAGATACTAGAAATACAAGATAGAGTTCTCGCATTGTAAAATTGAGGCGGAAGTCGTGCCCAACGTAGGCGGCGCCCTTCTTTTTAACCATGCAAGTTTCCTATACTTCGTGCCCAACGTACAGGGCGCCCTTCTGTTGCTAAGTTGTGGAGAACTCTATCTTGTATTTCTAGTATCTTTGGCGAAACTGAAAACTCTCTCAGCAGCTCTCTGAATGGTGAAACGATGGGGGCGCAAGTAATAAGAACGCAACAACGCAAATATGCGTATGGAACAGCGCTAGTTCTCGATGGACGCAACAAGGAGAGAGAGACAGAGGTGGGGTGGGGGGCGGAGAGAGATAAATAAATTAATGACACGCCCTGTTATCTTCAGCATTTAAACGACAAAGCAGGATCCCCAAAAAAAAGAGATACTTTTATTGGTAAATCATGCTGCAGTGAAGAGAATTACTGTATATCTACTTCCTAATAACACGCATATGAGACTAAACTGTTATAATATTATAATATTTCACCTGTCATATTTAACAAATAGTAATTGTATAGGCCCTAATTAGTAGTTTTCAGTAATTATTGAGCTTTCAACTTAAAAAAGGAAACTGGCGTTTTTCATTACTTACCGGTATTATATTATTTAAATCATTTATGATTCTTTTTTCTATTAAGAAGGCCTATTAAACGATATAATTAATAGCATGATTTGTAAAGTTGTCACCTAATTTATATTTTGTATTTGCAGTATTGTTTTAGCTTTCAACTAAAAAAAAAAGACAACTTTATTACTTTATAAATCTAATAAAGAATGATTACAGCGTTCAACTAATAGGACTACAGTACAAGAAAAAAAAAACGACTTTATTTATTCTAGACCCCCATGCACTACTTCAGTTTTTGACGGCAATTAAGGTTCCATATATTAGTAAAACTACATGGATATGCTTCAGAATAATTTATGTCAGTGTATTTTATTTTTTATTTTTTGTAATTAATACTTACCGTATCCTTGTAATAGGCAAGTATATGGACGTAGCCGTTCAGCAACAATTTCTTGCGTTATTGATTACATATAGTTGCAAGTGAAATGATTTAATTTGATTTCATGTCCTAATATAGAAAATTGATCACATTGTGGTGGTTCTCCGTGTAGTTGTTTGGCCCGTAATTCAATTAATTTGAATTACCGTATTTATGGGAATAACCAGCTTTCGGAATATAAACGCACCCTCGAATAAGTCCCACAACCCTTCAGAGTCTCATTTGCAATAAAGGCAATGGAGGAGCGTTTATTTTTCTCGAATAAATGCCTCCAAATGACTCTAAAAACGTTTTCGACACATTCTACTAATATTCTACTCCAATCGAATTATAGGCTTATTTTTCTAAACTGTTTGGGATTAATTGATTAAGTTATTTTGGTAGGATAGGATAGGATAGGATTTATTCTGTGTAAACACCAAGGATAGACCACGAAAGTCTAGAAGGAGACTTATTTCCAGTGGGGTCCTTCTGGTGGTGATTGGACAGTACACCGGGAGACAATCCCCTACTCTTTTCCGAAGAGTCTACAGTGTTCTTTAACATGCACATGGGCCATAAATGCACACGGGACCAACGGCTTAAACGTCTCATCCGAAAGACGTGCGCTATGTAACTTGTATTTCTAGCTGAAACACAAGGAGAGGCAGCGATGGGATTTGAACCCAGTGGCTACCACCAAATTAGCCGACTGAGCTAAGCTGCTCACGCAATAACACATTTTGAAGGTAATTATGTGTAATTCCACTTTACATTTATTTGAGTATACGTACGTACGGTATCCAGTTTACACACACACACACACACACGCATACACACACCCACACACACACACAACGCCTCCATCGAATAAACGCCTCCCCAATAAGCGCCCAATACGTTTGGTATTTGACTCAACACATGAACTCAGAATTAATAAACGGTGAAATAGGCTTAAAAGAAATTTCCACCGTATTTTAATAGTTAATAAAATACTTTATTTACTGCTTTTTTAGATAATCAAGCGATGCTTTGCATCCTTTACATTCAAATTGTCATAAGAACTCAGGTTTATAAATCCATTTTCATAATCAGAGGAGTGACATTTTTCCCTCAGAGGGCAGATTTTATTTGGGGGGGGAGGGCGGCCCTGCCCACCTTTTTTTTTAATGTAAAAGAAAAAAGAAGAAGAAGAAAAAAAAAAGAAAGAACGAAAAAGAAAAAATTGATCCCCCAAAACTCCGGACGTTATTTTCAGGCGTCTAGAAAACAAAAATTTCGACCCGCTAGGATAGCGTTTTCACGATTAGACCCACTTTCGGCGCCTCAGGCCCTAGCTGTTATCGTACCGAATACTCTCAGTACTGTAGTCCCAAAATATTAGCGAACAAGCAAGTGGGGTTTGAATCGAATCCACGACCTCCAGGTATAAACTAGATCAGAGTATAGTCATCCTCTCCAATCTTTATTATATTCAATATGACGGTTTACAATTGGTAAATTGTTTTCTATATATTTACACTACAATACTCTTTTTGTTTCGTTTGTTTTATATATTGTAAGTTTAATGTCTGTAATATAACACTAAATATATTTTTAATTTGTATATATATGTATATTTAACCAATTGTTTAAACACCTGGATTCAAATTTCGAGTGTATCATGTTGAATTGTCGACAATAAATATTCTTTTTATTTCTTTTTAGATGTTGACTAGTGTATAGATGACACGAGACTCAATGAATTTTGAATATATTGCAATTTATTAATCAAATAAAAATACGAAGTTGAAAATCAAAATTCAGAGAGAGAAAACAAATAGTGATGCTTATCCTATGAAAATCATTAAACCAACCAACTGACCTAAAGTAGGGTGCTTTATAAACTGGAACCAAAGGGGAGTGAAAGGTAGGTCAAGTTTGCCTATGCATACCAATGCCCTGACCAAAACACATCAGTTGTCACTGCAATTTAGCAAGGCTAATAAATGTCGCCTTAGGTAACTGTACCAAGGTTATTATAGGGTAGAAATACTGATAATTCATATGGGATATAAATACAGGAAATAAAGTATATACACAATGAAAAGTAAAGTTCAGTACTAGCTTTACTTGAATGATGATAATTCAAAAATTTTAAAGTTACAATTAAAAGTCCAATATTGATAGATGCTCCACCTTTAATTAAGTCTAAAATTGCTCATGATTTCTTATTTTTGGTCATTTCAACAACAAACGCCACCAGCGTCTGATGGCCGTCTTCGCGCGTGTTGCGCGAACATTTGATATTTAACACCAGACAGCAAGGATGTGTGGACGAGATAGCTGAGCGCTGTAGTTATTTCATGAATTCTGCTTTGCGTTTTCATTTCCAGGTCAGTAATTCATTATATAACTCTTTTAAAATCTAATCTTCGAATGTATTTGCATATTGGGAATCTGTTTTATTTTAATTTCGCCAAAAATATATAGGCTAGCCTAAAGCTTTAAACATTTTCCGTCAACCACCAAGTGGAAATTCCAACTCAGTCAGTCACGAGTCATTCATACTCAATCAATGTTGTTACTTTTGAACAGACCGTCCATCCATGTTCGGTGTAGCCTAGGTATAGGCCTAGGCCTAGAGTGATTTGTAATGAATCCTGGAAAAATATAAAGATGCTATAGTGGTAACATTCCTGATGATTATGTCACTAAATGTGCTTGGGCAGTTCAAACATTTTTATTTTGTTAGTTACTGGCCAATAACGACAGTGAGTGATGTCCTGTAGTCCTGATTTTGTTCGACGAGAGGTCAGGTTTCATCCATCTGATGATGCCTATTATCGATATAACACATGCATTCTGCAGAGTAAAGGACTGAAGCTTGGTCAAATGAAACAAAATACTGTATTGTAGGCCTAGGCCTATCCAATGATAAAATGGGATGTAGGTAAAAATGACCCAGGAAATAATAATGGCCCTGAAAAAAATTTCCCCGGTAAAAATGGCCCCAAATGACAAGTAGGTAAAAATGGCCCCAAATGAAAAAATTCAGTAATAGAAATAATATTTTTTTTTTAAATCTTCAAATATTTAAATACTGTAATAAGCAAGAATTGAGTCAATAAATAAAAAATGGCTGTCAATTATCAAATTAAAATTTAAAAAAATTATGAATGTTTTATTTTTCCTTTGAAAATAAGATCAGTTTATGTGATTTTTTTTTTAAATTTCTCTAAAATTATTTGTTTTTTAACAAATACAGTTACACAACAGATGCAAATAATGTACTGAGAGATTATCGGAAAACAGTGGCCATTGAATAACATTATTATTTTTTGATAGTATAAATAAAAGTTTAAAAAACGTAATTCCACTAACAAAGTAGAGGAATGACATACATACAGTACTTCAACTACCAAAATATGCAACTCATAGATAACCACAAGATTTACTTTTGTTAAGTATCAAATGAAATAACTTTACATGTTATAAACAATGCAAATAAACAGTAGTTAAAGCATGTGGATCAATTGTGTGTTTGAATCACAAGTTCATGTATGGGAAAAGGGAGATTCTTACTTTCTCACAAACTTAGCAATAAATGTTCTGCTTAGAGTTACTTCAAAGTTAATAAAATATTGTTTTTAAAGTAAACTAAATAATTAGGAATACATTTATTTAAGCAACTTATTTAATTGCATACTTGGTTTTTACTCCCTGCAACTAAATTTAAGTGCCTAAAACTATACTAAATAATGTAAACTGAGATACTAATATATACATAGTTATGTAAATATGGCAATTATGCTAAGAATTAAAATGGCATGTAATTGTGAGGGTAGGGTAATTATGGTACGGTATTGCTAAATCCCACAAACTTCCCAAAACACACTCTAGAAAACAAAATATTTCAATTGTGATGTACTCACTTGGTATATCAATAAGAAAGTTAAATATTCATGTAAGAACCTATTTTTTGGTTAAAATGTTGATATTTTTTTGTGAAAAAATACTTTCGAATGCACCACAAACCTCCAAACACACTGCAAACCCCATCCAAACCCTTTAATTATTTATTTATTTATTCTTTCTTTATTCTGAAATACACTTTCAATACAATGTACTGGTTTCCAAAGTGGTTCAGTTTGACACACAAAAGTATGTCAAACAATTTTCAAACATAACTTAACTACAAAATGTAAAACAAGATATTTTCATTGTAGAATTTAATTATGATTGTAGAACTCTCTTTTTTCTTAAAAAAAAAATAAAATAATTGATGTTCATATCAACCCATTGTTTGTGGGGTTTACCAATACCCGGAATGAATTTCTGGAAAATTGTGATCCTGCTTCCGTGAAATTGACCACACAAATAAATTATTTTAGTATTAATAAATGCATGATTTATGTTGATTTATTGATTATGTTGTTGCTATTTTTTAACATTTCAATGAAAAAAAAATAAAAAGTGTTATTCATGGCTTCTTTTTATCTTTGAATATTTTACCATTGAATATGTAATTCCTGCAAAAAGTAAAATGTAAATGGCAATTTATTTGATGTTAGATTCCTTTTAAAAACTAAATTATTTCAGTTAAAAAAATGCATATAATGATTTTAAAAAAATCAGTTTTAATACAATATTTTATTATTGGGGCCATTTTTACCTACCTGTCATTTGGGGCCATTTTTTACTGGGCCATTTTTGACTGGGCCATTCTTACCGTACACCAATAAATTGGATAGGCCTAGGCCCTATCTATTAACCATACAACCTTAAAAATCATAACTGATGCCATGGGTATCACTACTAATGGGTGATTGCATAATGACAAGGCTATACGCACAGTGGCTGTTTATATAATGGGCTTAACAGATCTTATACGCACAGCGGCTGTGTATGTGAGGACAGAACGGATCTTATACACATAGCGGCTGTGCATATACTGTCCCTAACGGGTCTTATACGCACAGCAGCTGTGTATAAAAGGTACAGAACGGATCTTATTCTGTACGTACAGCAGCTGTGAAATGTACATTACGGATCTTATACACACAGTGGTTGTGTGTATATAAGAAACAGAACGGATCTTATACGCACAGCAGCTCTGTATAATGAACTAACGTATCTTATACGCACAGCAGCTCATTTTATTGCTTTCTGTTAAATTTGTTTGCAACATATTTTACCCTTTAAAAATACATTTTTGTGTTACTATACTTGTAGAAGTATTATATATACCTGCTCTACATATCTTTTAAATAATTAATATTATTTCTTTTTTAGATAATTTATATTATATTTATCTTTGCTGAAATCGGCAAAAAGTTTCTTTCCACCATGATTAGACTATGGTCTTAAAGTGTCAAGAGAGTTGGAATTGTTTAGCTAATATTTAACCCAACCCATTCAATTGCCTCTCTCATAATCACCATTGTTGTACTTGCTTAATCTACTCATTTGCATATTGTAGCATTTTTTGTAATCACTGTCAAAGTTTTCTCATTCCTAATGATGACCCAGCAAAGGTTGAAAAGTTGAACCATGGCCTCCCTCCTTTGATTCGGAGTAACGTTCATTCTATGTTATTGACAAAAACAATTCAACAAAAAATACAAAACAGTAATAAAAAAAATATGAAGTAATAAAATTAATTTCCTTGTGGAAAATGAGTACTGTACTAATAGAGTACAGTCTAGCTCATCCTACTTTTAATACATGATATAATGTACACTTCAATTTCAATTTCACGGACTTCACTTTTACAACAGTGGCACACATAAATCAAGTTTTATGGTGCATTCGAAATACCTTAATACAAAACAAAATTTAAAAAAAATAAAACTTAATCGTAAAACCAAAAGTATGTTAATCAACAGTAAAACAAATATCAAAACTTAATAATCAAAAAATAAGCTGAACCAAAGTAAAGAAGAACAACAGGGGTGTAGTTAAACAACAGGGGTGTAGATAATCTAACTTTGGAGGTGTAGTAGTACCACCCATGTAGGTATTTTAGATTGTTTATTAGGGAGATTAGTTGAACAATGATCATTAACAGTAGATAAACCATAGCTTTTCTTAACATTCAAACCAGTAAGGGTGCGTTCGAACGAGTTATTTTGTGAAGTTTAACACGGGATAAATCCGGAAACGGCAATTTAAAGTTCTAGTTCGAACGTGTGTAAAACGCGGACCACCTGCTGGTATCTGCTGATAATCCAACGCTGCAAATTGGAGGGTTTTTGGAGGAGCAAAAGCAGCATGGGTTAGCAGCAGGGAGCATTTTTTATCATTTAATCCCCTTTGATTTTTTCAAGATGCGGCAGAAGTAGAGTCTGTTTATATGATCATGGTCCCTGCTTTTACAATTTATTTCCAAAAACAAAACTCAAAAAACTTGATAAACTAAATTATTTCAACTGAGAAATCCAGATTGTTACCTTGTTACATACGTCCACCACATGCATATCTGATCATGGCACCACTGACTGCTTATTCGTTTAACAGTGGTAGTAATTTTCTGTTTTTAAATTACAATTGTCAAACGATTAAAAGTTTATTTATTCAATCTTTAACATTTCTGCTATAAAAGTCGCTATTAATTCAGTTTCAACGAACTACCACCAACACCAGTCGTTAAAATGAATGCACATGTTTACGATGACGAAACAAAAAAATGTGCAAGTCAGCAACTTATTTGACACCGCGAAGCTAGATTTTCGCGAAGTGCATGAAAACAACACGTTAATCCAGCGATCTAAAAACTGCAAAAAAAAAAAAAAAAAAAAAAACACGACAGAAAGGTCCATAAAGTATGCAGATGTTTAAATGAGAAATAAAACAATATTTTGTTAAATGGGAGAATGCTAGCGAAAATAATTTAGTTTTTATCGAAGGAAGGTAAATTTAGCTCTGGGCCTAGTATATAGCCTACTACTATTGCTGTAGGCCACGCTGCTGCACTGTCGGTTGGTTCGTACTACCTGCTGGTCGCCTATATATCAATAGCAGAGGATAGCTAGGCTAGGTAGTGGAAACGGACACCTGATCTACAGTAGTTTACAAATTTGTCAATTTTTTTTATGAATACCCCTTGGTAGGGCCATGTAACGTCGAAGACCTAGAAGCTGGCTGGCTGTTTATCTGGCTATAACTTGGCATCGAACGAAACTAGGGATAAATCATATCATACATGTATTTCAAGATTTAGTTAAAGTGGCTTAACTTCGACGTGAACCAGGCTAGCGTTTTAGATCACAGGTGGGGAAAGTGTGACCAGACAGTGATTTTTTTGCGGCTTTGCCAAACATTTTTGGCTAAAAAAAAACCTTGTTTTATGGCTCGACACCGATCATCTGTAAAAAGTAATATTTAATGAGAATTAAGTGGTTTAAAAACGGTGCATGAAGGTTTTGAAAGTTATATTGGAAACATGAAAGTTCGGGTGCGGCCCTCTGTGTTAAATCAAAAATTCTCTTTGGCCCTCTGACCAACTGTTTTTATTCCACTCTCCTGACAACCATTTCAAAATAAAGTTTGCTAGACATGGTATTCAAAAAATGTCTCATATTAACAATAATACAGTTAACAATAGAAACTGGTATACAGAGGTTTCTTTGCTTGCAAAATGCTTGTTTTTCGAAAATTACTTTTTTATATGAGCATTTTATTTTATGATTAATATTTCAGTAGACCTTTTCAACTGATTACACCAAAGTACGTAACTAAACACACTTCACCATGCCTTGGCGTCAACGTAACTATTCCTGGAAGCAGAATTGGCCTCAGAAAAAGAAATCATCAAGCTGGAGGGACAGCAACTCTTGGAGCCTGCCAAGCATCCCAGGTCTTGACATGCTGGAGAGTTCTGTTCTTAGTGTGGATGCCTTGATTGGTAATGACCCCTTACTGGATGATGACATGGATGATGATCCTGACACTCAAAAACTACTAGGAAGCATCAGAGGCAGAATTGTGGGCATCCAGTACTATAAAGGCACGGTAAGGTCAAGTTGGTAAAAGGCACCTGGGATTAGGGTAATTCTGTGTCAAAGCAAACAAGTATTTATCTCAATCTCGGATTTTAGAGTACGAATAGGACCATAATAATAATAATAATTAATTAATGAGAAGCAATCAGAAATGATCAGCATGTATCTCATTAATTAAGGCAAAAAAATGTTCATTTTGATCGTTTCTCATGGGAAGTCACAGACATGTACACTTCATAGTACATAAATTGTTGATTTATATTTAAATATATATTTAACATTCTTAATATTTTCTTACCGATTTCTGCTAACACAGGTGAATAATTATGAAATGGTGGGTCTAGTTCGTGAGCCTAACAATCCGTACGACAGGAATGCTGTGCGTGTGGACAATGTACGTAAGCAGAAAGTCGGTCATCTAAAGCGACAGCTAGCTGCAGGAATATCCTACATAATGGATAAAAAGTTGGCCCGTGTGGAAGGGTAAGTTTGGCCTAAAGGTTTTTGTCTTAAGTATATTCAACGTGAAGATGCATTGTGCAGAAAGATCTCTTCTGGTTCTTATGATATGATACTCCTTTATTGTCATTTTAACAACAAATTAATGAAATTAATGTTGATTGATCCGATAGGCAAAAACAGTAGAATATAAAAGCATGAAAGAATAGATAATAAAAAAATAAATTCCTTGTGATAATTATATGGTTGGGACCCTGTGGTTCAGAGTAATAATCCCACTAATATTTATAATTAGTAATAATAATAAAAAAAATTTAGAATAGATAGATAATAACTTTTGACTGCTTTTGTTGAATCGAAATAAACAATGAATTTTAGTTGTTTTAGAGCTTGCCCAGGGGCACAATTGTGAAAATTTACCAGTGGTTGTAGCCCAGGCAATGTTGCAATAGTTAATATAAGGTAAAATATGTGTATTATATAACGAAAATAAGATGTTGGAGGGAAGCGTATATTTTAATTTAGATAAAACTCCAACATTTCTAGAAACTATTTTTGTGACATTGGCAATATGACATTTCCAACTGAGTTCACAGTCAATTATGACTCCCAGAAATTTTGCGCTGGAAACTCTTTTAATTGGATGGTCATCCATAAGGATATCATTTGGCAATTCTTTGTTGCATTTCTTACTATGATTGAAATAAATAAAATTAGTTTTAGATATATTAAGAGATAATTTATTGAGTTTGAACCATAAAGATACATTTTTAAGTTCGTTATTAATTGTGGTTATAAGAGTATGGTTATTTTCATTGGAATAGAATATGTTGGTATCATCTGCAAACAAAATAAAATGTAGTAATTTTGAGACATTCGGGAGATCATTAACGTAAATTAACAACAAATTAATGAAATTAATGTTGATTGATCCGATAGGCAAAAACAGTAGAATATAAAAGCATGAAAGAATAGATAATAAAAAAATACATTCCTTGTGATAATTATATGGTTGGGACCCTGTGGTTCAGAGTAATAATCCCACTAATATTTATAATTAGTAATAATAATAAAAAAAATTTAGAATAGATAGATAATAACTTTTGACTGCTTTTGTTGAAGATTTATAATAATTTATATATTTTAATTTAATTTTACTTTACTAGTTTATGCCAGTTTATCTTCTCATTGACATCAGAGCTCCACTAGACATCAGAGCTCCACTAGACCGTGAGTTAGTTCACTTTTTGGCCATCCTGTCCGGCTAATTGAGTTTTTTCCCTCTCAGTTAATTTGTATGTCGGTTTTATTGTTCTTTGGACTAAATAAATGAAATAAACAATATTTATTTATTAATTATTTGATATTTATATTCAGCATAATATTGCACATTGAATCTTGGTTTAAATCAAAACTTTGTCAACCTTTTTCTTCATTAGCATTGTGCCCTCCGGTAAGGATAATAAGTACGACATGCCCGTGGACATAACATTGTGGGGTAAGCCAGAGAGACAGACCGCAGTGGCAATTGCACTAGCCAAGCACAGCATTCAATTCCAGTACCCTGGTGGTGAGATGTCCAACGTTGCATCCTCTTCACTTGGCGTAAGTGGATATCAGCCTCGAACGTCATCTTACACTCCACAGCTTTTAACACAGGCAGAGGTGAGTTGTTGCCAACATATTGTAAATTCCTACTCTACTCAGTTTTTGCATCTGACATCAAATCTATTTGGTTTGATTACTTTATTTGAACTATTTAGCTTTATTATATATGATTATTTTTTTATATGTATTGTTTTTGTTTGAGTATGTGTCGAATGTTTTTTTTATAGGTGTATGTGTCAAATTTATAATAAATAAATAAAAATAAATGAAATATGATTAAGGTGAGGGGGACAGTATGTTGGGGAAGGGGTAAACACACTTAAACACTTCAACATATATACATTTTATATGCATTGCATATAAAATGTTGATTCAAAATAACATGCAATATAATTTTTATGACCAATTGCTATGCAACATGGACATGTAAACATTCTTATGTAACCAAGTACAGGACATTAGTTGACTTCACAAAAACAATGGAGAATGGTTTTGCAATATCAACATTTTTTTCTGGACACTTTCAGAGAGGAGGGAGTACCAAAAAGGAGTACAGTTTGTACACTTACGACCCCTAACCTCTTCATCATTTAATAGAATCATTATTAAAATAATTCTTTAAATTTCAATTCCTTTTTTCTGTCTGTGTTAGCAAGGTTACGCAAAAACTAATTTTAAATCATCATAACATTTTGTGGAATGGTACATAATAATCTAAGAAAGAGATGATTATCTTTTGGGAAGAAAGTGTCCACGGGGAATGTCACAGAAATTTGATTCCCCTCCTTGAACTTACCCTCGAGCATAAAATAAAATTATGAAATCGCCCATACACAGCCAGGCACGGGCGGAGGTATGCGCTCTATAGATTGACTGCTCTAGCTGTTAGTGATTTGGTTGTTATTTTTTCATTATTTAATTTTTTTTTTTATATTTTAAAGTTGTTACCTTCATCTCAATTATTGGTACAGTAACATCTCCCAATTGCGACCTCCCATTTACGAACTCTCAATTTTACGAACAAATTTTCGGCGATGACGTCATTACAAACAATCGTTTTTAACTACAAAAACATTTTAAAATGTATTTAAAAGTCTTCAAAAAATAATTTGAATTGTTAATTAGCTAAGAGAGAAAATATTCAAACCAATAATAAGATATAAACTTAAGTATAAAGCGAGGAATATCAATCGTTGTAAATCTCAGTCTTTTTTCTTTGAGGGCGCTATTCTCATGGAGTCACATGCGATCCTCATAAAAAGAATAGTAACACTTGTTTTGGACATTATATGGTCATGTTTTTATTCGGAAATCACTTCAAATGATTAATTCACCGTGAGCACTGGTAATTTTGGCGTCTGTAAAGTATTATTTTGTTGCTGAAAAAAGTAAAATCCAAATAAAAAAATTGTTCGCCCATGACATTGGCAAGTCTTAGGCCTACATAGCCCTGTAATTTGTAGCATAGGCCTACCCTCACCACACTGAAATGCTAAAAATTTGAACTCTCTGAATTACGAATTTTCTCATTTACAAACTCTGTTCGGACGGAAGGGTACGTAATTGGGAGATGCTAGTGTAATGATAATTTTAGTATTAATATCAAATAAATAATAACAAGAACCTTGTTTTTATTAACAGATGAAGAATGAATTGGACAATATATTTGACTCGATGAAGGAGTATGATAAATCTTCCTGTATGGAGCCTGCCAAGGTACTAAAATTTATTAAAAAGTTTATTGAACATATTCTTTAATTATTTATAAATATGTTTTGTTTCCATTGTTGCTGGTTTTGAAATTGTTAAATAACATCTGTGACGATAATGAATTATTTAATTTTGTCTTAATTGTTTTTCTTAATTTGCCCGAATTAATATTCAGGCAATTACCACCAAGCTCTACACACATCAAAAACGTGCCCTGCAGTGGATGGTGAACCAGGAGAATTCAGACCATCTTCCCCCATTATGGGAAGAAAGGAGGGGGAAGTATATGAACGTCGCTACAAACTTTATCACAACTGAACGTCCTCCAAGCATCCATGGTGGAATTCTAGCAGACGACATGGGCTTGGGTAAAACTCTTGAGGTGATTGCCCTCATCATCACAAATTTCTACCATTCTAAGCCTCTGGTTGTGCCTGTTGAAGATGTCGTAATTGAGGTAAAGTATGAAAGTACTTCCAATTTGAATGTTGCTTAGTTTAGTTAAATTTTACGTAGGTATATATAACAACTTTTATTAAAAACTATATGTCAAATGAATACTATTTACTGTACAGTTTCTGTCCTATGCTGTTTGTATTCAGTTAACAAAACAAAACTAAAACAGATGTAGTTTATTTGTTATTGGTAGTTATATTACATTGTGTTATTTCTTTATTTCATAAGGAGAAAGAAAAACCAGTGAACACAGAGATATGCCAAGACAGTGGTGTTACAGAGGAGGTGAAGAAACCTGTTCTAGAGGTGAACATTGAGACAAATAAAGTTTTGAAGGTTAAGCAGGAGGATGAGGAGTGGAAAGAGCCTGTTAAAGGAGTTGAAAAAAAGAAAAGAGTACCAAGAAAGAAGAAAGCAGCAAAAAGCAAAAATGTGAGTATTGCTGTTTGGTAATTATCAGGGGTTTCAGTCAGATAATTCCTTACAACTTTTATCTACCAACCAATTGAACCCTTGTCCAATTAAAAATTCTTAGTCACATGTTGTTGATTTCAGGTAAACAATAGATTAACAATAATATGCAATTAACTATCATACAGTGTATGATAAATGACATGCCTGAGAAACATCATCATAATTAACTATATTGTTCCCTGCTGGACGTAATGTGTATAAACAATATCACTTTTCCTTTCACTATAGAAAAACTTCAAAAGTACTTGAGATAAAATAAAGTAATTTTATATAATAGTCATGTACATTTCAGTAAAGAAGAGGAATTTGCTAATTTTTAGCACAGGATAGAGTTGAATAGAAGTTAAGTAACCCAATCTAGCCAGTACTAGCATGGAAAATACAAATAGAATTGTATAATGATGATCGTATTAATCCATACTTGAAATTAATCCAACTGAAAAATTGCTAACAGCAATGTGGCTGATGTAATTTACCCAACTGGATACTGGTATGGATATGTATTTGCTTTTCAGCTTGGAGACACGGGAGATAAAACAGAAGTAGAGAACTTGCCGTCTGCCACTGGGGTCTCCCCCAATGTTAGAAGACGACCAAAAAGGTTTGTTTTGGTCTTTATTTTTTGTGCACCTTAGGAGATATAGTGTCATTTGTTGTTTCATGTATTCCATTCATGTATAGTTTTTCCAATGTTGAATATGTAATGAATATTATCAGTGATGGATACAGGGGCTGGTGAAGGTAGTACTCATCACTCCTCCTTAAAAAAAAGGCCCCACAATTGGTAGAGAACACCCAAAACCTCTCTTTGACCGAAGGTTCCCAATTGCCAATACACAGTGATTTTATGAGGCTAATTAATTCAACTTTTGAATAGATTTGCTTTTCTCTTATCCTTTTAATTCCAAGATTAAAAAGCTTATATTTCACATTGTGAATTATGCATTCTTCTTTATGTAGAACCACAAGAAGGCCAGCTAAGTATACCTTCAGTGATGGTGAGGAACCGTCACCAAGGAAGCAACGTGAGTATCTTTTATCTTTAGCATCAGAATATAAAATACATCTATTTTGTCGTTGTAATAAAGATTTTAAAATCTGAATTTATTTCTTTTTAGCCAGGACAAGTGAGCTAGCTAGTTCAGATTTTGTAGCAGAAGACATCACTGAAGTTGCAGTTAAAATGATAGACACTGTAGATACTCCAAGTATGAATGTTGAGTCATCAAATATACAAGGTATGAAATATAATTGTACAATTAGGTCGACAGTGAGGTAGTAAAGTTAGTTTGAAATGCTGGTAGCAACTTTTTGCTGAACCACATTCCTTTGTGACCCTATTTCTACTCCTCTAAAGCAGCTCCCCCTTTGATAAACAGGCGTTAGCACACCTTCTTTCACAAGATGATTTTCAAGCCATTGGTTTTGTGTAAAATGCTGCGTAGAGAATACCTGAAGCCTGAATTTGCTAGCTAACTATATCCAAGTGATTACTTGAGAGAACCATTATAAGAGAGATTATTTTCACTTGCCTTTCAGATGATCTTCCACTCTTACCATCACTTCCTACAGAGCCAACATCTTTGCCGACTTCCATAGTCACCATCAGTACTGTTAATGGTGCTTGTTCTGCTGTTAGTAGCACAGTGTCAGGAGTTAGTGTTGGCAGTGATGCCACCAGTGTGTCTAATACCAGTGCTTCTTCAGATGCTGTAGCAACCAGCAGTGTTAATGGTGTCTCAAAACCAACAGTCATTGATAGCTATGATCTAACTGATGAACCTTGTGCCACTGCCTCTGTAGATGTTGTGACTTCTAGTAATGAAAGCAAACCACCATCTGAAGTGATTGTTCTCGATGAAGATGATGACGATGGCGATGATGACCTGCCAGATATACAGCTATCTCACAAGGTCCCCAGCAGAACCTACACCAGAGGTCCAAGACCAACACTTATCATATGTCCGTTGTCAGTCATGAGCAACTGGCTCCAGCAGCTTAAAGAACATGTACATCCCCATGTGGATATAAGAGTTTACTTATATTATGGACCAGATAGAGTACGTGACCCAAAGGTGTTGGCATCCAAGGATATAGTGATCACAACCTACAGTACACTGGCGTCAGATTTTAAAGCAAAACAGGTAAGAATAAAATACAAAATACAATTTTTTTTATATGTATAATTTTGTTTTTAGCCAGTTTGATACTACTTTAGATAAGCAGTAAATGAAAGACAATCAGCACTTTTCAGACTAACAAATTAATTTTTCCACAAGCGTTCAACCCTGAGTAACCTTAGATAAGCAATAACTTAACTATCTGCTTCGTGCCAATTTTTTAAAGTACTTTTGCCTGGAATTTAATAAACAGAAATCTGGATTAAAGTCTGGTAAACAAGCTCTTCCACAGTATGGGTGCAGATTTTTTTTAAATGTTGATGAAGAGCTCTATTGGAATAACACTCGTGTTAAGATGTGTTATGATCTTGTGATAAAACTCAGTGAATTAATGGATTTAAATTGTTACAAGAATCATGACTGTAAAGATTCATTTTTTAATGTTTTCCTCAATTTCTGGTTTCGTTCTTCAGGAGAGAAGTGTCTTGCACAAGACTCATTGGTTGAGAGTAGTTCTGGATGAGGGTCACACGATCCGCAATCCTTCTTCATTGCAGTCCAAAGCAGCAATTGCACTTACTACTGACCGGCGCTGGATTTTGACAGGTTAGGAGTGATTACCAACTGCTTTAGTTTTAGATAGTTAAAAGGAAATGTATCTTAAGATTTATAATAATCCTATGTGCAGAGGGATAGGCAGATAATCAAGGCATTTTAACTTTGTACCTGGGGGTGGGGGAAATGGCATATATTCCTTTCTCAACACATTTATATATTTTTTCAACGATATTAGAAAGATGGAACATTTGGAGCAGGACAGAGACAAAGCAATCTGCCATGTCTGGTTTGAATACAAAATATATTTAGTGCAAAATTTGCATTTTATATACTCGCTCATATTACCAAACTTCTTTCTTTATCTTAAGATTTATAATAATCCTATGTGCAGAGGGATAGGCAGATAATCAAGGCATTCTAACTTTGTACCTGGGGGTGGGGGAAATGGCATATATTCCTTTCTCAACACATTTATATATTTTAACGATATTAGAAAGATGGAACATTTGGAGCAGGACAAAGACAAAGAATTCTGCCATGTTGGTTTGAATACAAAATATATTTAGTGCAATATTTGCATTTTATATACTCGCTCATATTACGCTCATATTACCAAACTTGTTTCTTTTGTAGGTACTCCTATCCAGAACTCAATGCGTGATCTTTGGACCCTTACAGTGTTCTTGAAATTAGAACCATTCTGCTCTGATAGGCAATGGTGGCAGCGTGTGATTGCCAGACCAATAGCTGAAGGCAATAAGAAGGCACTTACGTAAGTTTAAAATTCAACTTAATTTTGATAAACAAACATAAATTTTTGATTTTCTACAAAGTATATCCTGTTGATTATCTACATTTAGGCGAGTGCAGTCCCTGATGAGAGCCATTGCTCTAAGACGCACCAAAACCCAAATGGTAGATGGCAAGCCATTGGTTGAACTGCCAGAAAGGAAAGTTTATGTACAGACAGTGGAGCTGTCTGAAGAGGAGAGGAAAGTGTATGAAGCCATGGCCAAGGAAGGTCGCCTGGCCATTGGTCGGTTAGTAAAGGATTATGTTGTTTTTTGTACTATTCCAAGTATGTCCATTTGTTTTTGATATTATGTATATTGTTCACCTGGTTATTAATACTAAAAATTAGTAAGCAAATTATACTCTTATTTTTTTTCCCTTTATATTATCTGTTTTATGTACCTTACCAATTGTGAAATAGATTACTGTAAAAACTGTATCCCATGGAAATGGGTTATCCCTGACCAGTCTTCCATTGAAAAAAGAACAACACACAGATTTCAATATTTGTTTGTGTCAGGAAAATATAGGAATGTTTTGCCCTACTTGACTTGTTATTGTACTTGGTATATAGTATGATAGCATTTCAGTTAGGGCAAAACATCACACACAAAGATTATTGTTCATTACTTTTTAAAAATTCCGACTTAATTATATTATATTCTCTCATTGGTGAAATTGTGTAAAATCAATGATTTGTAAATTTTGCAGTCCTGAAAGTGACATTTTAATGTATTTAGTGTTGATTATTTGAATATTTTAAAAATACATTTAACAGATACTTCAGAGCAGGCACCCTGCTGCATCACTATGGTGATGTGTTGTCGATCTTGTTGAGGTTGCGACAGCTTTGCTGCCACCCGGCCCTCTGTAACAAAGCCAGATTCAAAGCTGAAATAGAGGGTAAGCCATTTTGTGGTGTTTTTGTTTTTCATTAAATGATGAAAAAAAAACATGTGGACTTTATTTGTTTAACTATATTTAAATAGCTAATTTTATTATATATTGCCAGCTTTAATTGACCTTGATGCTAAAGAATCTAATGAGGTCACAGATGAAGCAAAAAAGAAACTGGTGGAGAAACTGCTGAATGTATTAAGTCAAGGAGCTGATGAAGTAAGTAAATAAATAGTTACCAGAAATTTTAATTAATAACAAATGTACCATTTATATAGTACATACCCTAATAAACTCAAGTAGTACATCCTTTTTATAATTTAAATTTCTGCTCATGGTAATGAATGTCAAACTTTCCAGTAATAAATGAAGTCAATTTAGCTAAGCTATTACATGGTTTCAAACACTTTTTATTTTTCTAGGAGTGTTGTGTTTGTTTGGAGTCCCTCAGAATTCCTGTCATCACATCTTGTGCTCATGTCTTCTGTAGGCCTTGCATCGAAGAGGTCATCAACGCAGAAAAGGTGGGGACCCAGTGTTTGATAATGCTGTGCTTAAGAAATATAATATACTAATAGATATATACATTTGTTTTATACATGCTGTTAAAATTTGTCAAATGTTTTGTTGCCAATGTATTTAATTTATTTGTAATGTAAACCATATTTTCCCATTTTAGGAAAGAGCCGCATGCCCTCTATGTCGAGCAAATGTCAAACAGAATGACCTGGTGCAGGTACCTGAAGATAAGATAGAGCCACCAAAACCCGAAGTTGGGCCATGGCAATCTAGTGCAAAGGTCGGTGTTATCAAATTTCAGTACTTAACTTGGTATTTGACATTCCATAAAATATTGACAAAGTCATTGTTTGGCAGTGACTGATATGTTCTGGCTAGTACATTTACAAAATTGTTTTTCGTCTTTGTTATTTTTTTCGGTTATCTGTTAATGTTTATTAATGTATAATTCTTATTTCACTTTGTTCAATTTTTGAATATCTATTTTAAGAAACATAGTTATATATGTTGGCATTTTCCCGACAGGTAGTCCATCAACCCAAACATACAGGCCTACCAAGTTTCCATGGCAAATACTCCATGTTCAAAATTAGATTGGAATAAAAATTTTAATAATATAGTATTTGATTGACAGGTCGATGCTATGATGCAGCACCTTATTCAGTTGCAGCGTGATGATCCCACCATTAAGAGCCTCGTTGTCTCGCAATTTACTTCACTCCTAGACCTCATCAAGAAGCCACTCGGGTATGTTGCTAATTACATTAAAAGATTGTCAAGCTTGAAATAGGATTTTATATTAAAAAAGGACTTCATTACTACTTAATCAACAGAGATTACAATTTTGCTTTACATCATTTATCCCTAACCACCGCCAGGTATACTACCAAAATCATGAATGTTTAAACAGTGGAATACCATTGTTAGTGTGACAGTCAGAGAGTAGGCTTGCTGTAGAAAGTAACCAAAGCAAAGAATCATAAAAATAAAAGTACTTTATTATTTCTTAATACTCAAAGGGGACTAAAATTTTGCATTATTTATTAACGAAAGAAAAGAATTACTGTATAAATATGACATAGTTTAGTGTTATTTATTTACCCAATTTATTATATTTTAGTGACATTGGGATTAAGTTTATTTGCTTTGATGGACGGATGTCTATGAAGAAGAGGACTGAAGCATTGGCAGAGTTCTCCAGTCAGGATCCTAGGTCACCAACTGTGTGCCTGCTGTCACTAAAGGCTGGAGGTGTTGGTCTGAATCTGGTGTCAGCCTCAAGAGTCTTTCTTCTTGATCCTGTAAGTGATAATTCTACATGGTTCAAATGCACCCTTGAAAAATACATTACATTATAACATATGGGATAGCTTTGATCATATTTATTTATTTATGAAGCCAGATGAAATTCCTACAAGATCTGTTATGACTGTTATTACATTATAACATATGGGATAGCCTTGATCATATTTATTTATTATTTATGAAGCCAGATGAAATTCCTACAAGATCTGTTATGACTGTTATTACATTATAACATATGGGATAGCCTTGATCATATATATTTATTTATGAAGCCAGATGAAATTCCTACAAGATCTGTTATGACTAGGGGACCATCCATACTTTTTGTCATTTTCACAAGAGTACTAAACATATGTTTTAGCTTGAGGTGGTTGAAAGTGTAGGCATATGTACTTTTTGATCGAAAAATAAAACCATGATCTCAAAATGAAAAAAATCATTATGTTATGTACCTTTTCAGGGAGAGGAAGTGGGTAACAGAAGAGTATGTTTTTTACTCTTCTAAATTACATGGATGATCACTATGGTCCCTGTATTTTTTTATTTGTAAATTAATCAAATGCTGCTAATGTGACTCCATTTTCAGATAGTGCTAGTGTGCAATGATTCACTTGTGCATAAGTTTTAAACTCCCATGGTGCAAGCGTTACATTTGTTTCACTTCCTTGTAGGCTTGGAATCCAGCCGCCGAAGAGCAATGTTTTGATAGGTGTCACCGCTTAGGACAAACCAGAGATGTTGTCATCACAAAGGTAATAAGAAAGTTAGACAGGTGGAAAAGATTCTACCATTGTGTTTAAAGCCCCATTCCTGGCAAAATTTCACTAAAAAAAGAATTTTTTTAGAAAAAATGCAGTTGCATTACTCTAATTATTATAAATCATGGAAAAATATTTGCATAAATATTGGTTTTACACAAAGTAATAAAAAAAAAAGAGAAATACAGACTATTTCCCATAGGAGATTACCATTTTCTTGACGAAGTCTTCGTTACTAGGCAAATTAAGAGGTTGTAGATCGCATCTGCTGGAATGCTCTCGCTTTTTGTACTTCGCATCTCGCACACTGTGGTCGATCAAGTAGGCCTGAGATATGTTTGTTTAAGTGTCAAAATCTCAGGTCAGAATCAGTTTCTAACAAATTTGAAATAATTTCTATGAAATATGAGCAACGGAAAATATCATGTCGGCTGTTTTTATGTGTGATAACAGAACCTAAATCGGGGAAATGCTAGGCCTAGCCCAGCAGTGTTGAATAGGCTAATGTTTTCAGTGCCTGCTATATTTCTTAGCAGATCTATCACAAAATCAAACATAAAAAATTCATCCGTATTTATTTTTTGTGTGGAACACAAAAAAAAAAATCAAATTTCAGTCTTATTTTACATTTTGTTCACGTTTAGAAATATCTAAATTCAGTTTAACTGGGAATTTTGTATTATATTTATAAATCTTTATAACATATACAAAAATCAGATTTTTCTTAACTGAAATTTTGCCAGGAATGGGGTTTATTGCAGACAAAATCATACTTGATAGACATTTTCAAGATGTTTTGTTCGACATTCTCTTCATAAATCAAATTCAAAGCACACTTGTAGTGGCAGATTGAATTTTAAAATTATTTTAAAAATGGAGAAAAAAATAAAATTATAATATTTAAGCCTGAGAGTGCCGAACATCCAGAGGTGCCATAATCATACATTTTCTTTCCACAGCCCCAACCATGGCGAGTCCAAAGTGGTTGGACCCTATATCTATAGTCCCTCCCTGGGTCCCTCTGTTACGAATTCTTGGATCCGCCAATGATTTGTAAGAAATTTGATTAGATTTGTATTTCTTTGGTATGAAATACACCAACAACAGCGCCTGTTGAATCAAAAGGCATTTCCAGTGGGTTCCTTGTGGAACACCACCAGGAGACAACCCACTGCTATTTGTCCAAAGTATGTACTTTGCTCTTTTACAGTAGATGAACATGGTATTGAATGAAACTCTCATTTCAGACCTCCAACACAAGCAGAGCAGCTGATCTGGTCAGCACACACAATTTGGCTAGCACCAGTATAGCAAATTGTATGATTACTCTTTGTGTATTGGTGCTTGATGAATAATTGGGATTTAATAATAAATAAAATATTCAAAATTTGTAACTTATTCATAAAATGTAAATTCTAACAGTTGTCATTTCATTGCCTCTTAGTTCATCGTAAAGGACTCTGTAGAGGAACGCATGATTGATCTGCAGGAGAAAAAGCGCAACCTAATGGTGGGCGCATTTGGCAAGAAACAGACAGCGGAGGAAAGACAGAGGACGAGGATAAATGATATCAAACTATTGATGGATCTTTGAACTGATGAGGTCACGCCATTCAGGTCTAGATGAAGCACATAATCAGCATTATGTGTAGATGACTGCTAGACATTAATTTTAATATCAATATTGTCCTTTAATTTTGCCAAAAAGCTGGGTAAGGGAAATAATGACTTCTATTTTGAGGTTAGTATCGTAAAACTCATAATTTTAATAAAAAGAAACTGTCGCTTAACAGAAGGTGTTGCAATATAATAGCTGAAGCAATATAAATGAAATGAAAATTTTAAAAGATGTTCTGATCATTTTGCAGATGTGGAATGTTATTTCAAAAACAACTATTTGTGCTTGCGTTTATTGTGTTTTAGTAGCTAGTAGATATATTAGAATACAAGTTTAAAATATGACATAATTTAGAAATAAAGCAACAAAAATCATCTAAAATCAGTAATCTATTTTAATACTAATACATATTCGGGCACACTGTACTGACAGTCGTCAGCCATAGATTTTCAGCTGACATGATTTCATTGAGAACACAACACGACTACGCGCATTAGATGGCACACTTAGACTGCCACAGCCAACGCTGGTTGCATGATCAGTAAGTGCATACAGAAATCGGTAGATGCAACGTGTGTTCACCTTAAGAAAACAACAAATATTAATATAAAGAATGATACGTACTGCAGATATTTGGGATATCTATTCTACATATTTATTCCTTTTAAATTTTTACCTTGATTGCACCGATTCCAAATTTAGCGTTAACTATATAAACATTTTCTTTAATCTTACATAAAAATACATTTCTGTCTCTTTACAGTACATGAGTGTTTTAATGTTATACAGTATTAACCTATGCATGATTTTTATATAATATAGAATTTTGCCAAAGATTTTTCAATGTTTTTCAATAAATATGACAGCATGTTTGTTACTATATTTATTGATCTTATTGTCATTATTGTTGTTTAATAACCTATGTCAAAGCAATTTATGTAGACCTTAACATAGGATTGCATGACTGAGGTTTATGTACAAAATACATGTTATTTGCTCTTATATAAGGCAAATCATTTCTGTATGATTTTAGTGGCAAGTTGAATAAAATAAAATATATTTCTGTATAATACAAAACATTTAAAACTATAATACTGTATTCTTAACTAAAATACTTCAACTGTCGGTAAAGGCACCAAACAGTATCTTCAGAGGAATGTTAAGGCTCACTGTGATGAATCCCTGTCTCTTATACACATCTAGATGTGTATAAGAGACAGGACTAATGGATATGAATCATTTGTTGCAATAATTTTGAAATTTCTCCAGTATTTTTACATTGCCATATTGCATTATAGATGATTGTGTAACCACAATGTTGCTTATAAAAAAATGTTTTTTTTTTCTTTGTGATGAATAAAGGTGGGATGACCCCACAAAAGATAAAAAAAAAAAGATCTAGAAAACTAAGACCTAAGATATCTTATTTTTCTAGATCTAGAAAACTAAGTTATCTTAGTTTTCTAGATCTAGAAAACTAAGATATCTTAGGTCTTAGTTTTCTAGACACCCCTACCTGCCCATTACTCTAAGCTGGCTCGCGCATTTCATTAGCATCTCAATCACTTCATACTCATTTCAATCATTACTAAGCACATAACACCTACTTACAGTACATAAGTACATATAAATACTATACAATTAAATTACAGTAAAAATACTTTTCGAATCAAGGTCACTCCTTTCGGATTAATTTCCAAAATATATTATTGTCGTCAATTTGGACCATACTAAGCCATAAAATTTCCCTGTGAACCCTTACCAAGGATTTTTTATTCCAGGACTTGGATCGAGGCTCTAGTCAGCCCCTTGGTTTGGACATGTTCAAACCCTTCGGCAAATTTCTTGAGCCACTTTAGTAGTGAGAAAAAGTCAAGACAAATGAAGGATTTGAAACCGAAACCCTGGGATTGAAAGGCAAAATTAACCCTACTCAACTTCAATGAAGCATTTTAAATGTTCCAAATCAGTGGGGGGGGTCGGGAGGATATTAATACGCCGATTGCAGCTCTTGAATGTTGTGCAAAATTTTTAGAATCCTAATTATAAAATTTTCACCTTGTTCACCACTGCTACAGTTAAGCATTCAGGGAAGTTAATCACTAGTGATACAGCAATGTGTCTATGGCTTACCCAGCAAACACAAAGATGTCTAACACGCATTGAAATTACATTGCAGCAACATTTAAACATTACTAAGTTTTGAAATTGCGTTCTAAGTACATACTGTATTTATAGTTTTACAAAATTATATTTTCTACAACAATTAAAATTGTTTAGCTAGGTAATTTTTAATTGCCAAGCTCTAGCACCACTTGATTAACATTAAACACAAATTACATACAAAGGTTTTACTTTCAAAAGATAACTGTAAATCAATTCAGATGAACCTTCCATCAGGGGTCTTCACGTTGAATGCTAATGCTAACACTAACCCTGAAATAAGAGCAAACAATTTAAACTTGGCATACCATTACAGTAATCCAGGAGAGAAAAGAAAGTAGGTGAAACTTTTATTTGGGTTGGACACTTTTTTTTTTTGTCGAAGCTAACCTTATACTTGGTCAGTCTACAAAAGGAGTATTCCAATGCAAACAGCGTCGAATGCGAGTCGAAAGGCTGAGCGGTTAGCAGGGGCGCTGCAACCTACGGCCATAATATCGGGGCTGGTTGGAACAGCACGCTTGCCTATGGTTCAAGTGGTAGAACATGTCTTCTCGGATAAGGACTATAAACTGTAGGCCCAGCGTATACAATGGCTCGTGCACTATAAAGATTCAAGACCAGTAGGAGGATACCCTGGTGTACTGGAACAAACAGTCCCTGTGGTGGACAACGAGAGTTGCTGGTACCGTGTTACCGGGTTGCACAGACACGATGGGACCCTTAGGGGCAAAGAAAGTCATTGATCGAGTTTCTTATGCACATATCAAGCGCCCTGAGCACCTTATATTAGATGAATATGGTGCTATATGAAACTACCCTATTATTATTATTTATCATTCTCCTTGGTCACTTTGTTAATCAGTAAAACTCTTTAACTTTGGTAAATTGGAATTGTTTAATGTTTAAAATTTCCAAAATTTTAGGTTAAATGTATTTTATCCTATTGGCATGAATCGACATTAAACATGTGTAATATACATTTGACAAATATAACAATAAATTACTCTTTGATTATAAGATTGGTGTAAAAACAATTAATTAGAAAAAAATGTATATATTGAATGAAACTTACCTATAAAAGAAAATCCAGATATTAACGTAAACATTCCAAACCAGCCTAACGTATCACTAAGTGTACTAGACAATATGGTACCAAGAGGCCCTGTGATGACTTGGGAGGTGAACACAAGGCCATAGTTTGTGCCAACATATCGGGAACCAAATGCCCTAGTGGAGGATAGAATACAGTTTATAACAGTAAGACCACTCAAATTACGATAAAATAATAAAAAAACATTTTTATATTTTAGAGCAACCTGTACACAAAAAGCACAGAGAACATTTAAAATTTTACAGCAATATATTATATAAATAATTACAATTGGATGCTAAAAGGTAGTGGTTTCTGGAGTTAAAATTTTAAATAAAAATCATGTAGTTATGAATAATTTCAACCTTATGCTAAGTGGTGCTATTACATAATATTTAATTTTAAAAACTATAGTTTATTTTAGTTTACCTGGATGTTGCGGTTGGTAAAAGAGCAAAATTGCCAGATAATATGAAGAAAAGAAAACAGACCCAGATGAAGAACATTGCTTTGTTGCCCTCAACTTTGGAACATAGGTTGAGGGTCATCAGAAACGTCATCATAGATAAACAATTCACCACCATTGCAGTCTTTAGAAAAAACAAGAATTACATCTATACTAATAATATACCATATATTGCAGCTAGTAGTTGTCTGGTGCAGTTGTGGCACCAAAAAGGTGAAGGGCCTCACCCTATCCCTCCCCAACCTCAACAGGCTAGTCTCCATCAGCCACTACCGAAAATAAAAATATTTATTTGGGGATAATGCTTCTCACACTGAAAATCACTAATGCTTCTCCCACAGTAAATGTTATCTACTTACTATTGCCAAAGTTATGAGTAAAAGTAATACAGTATGGTTTCTCTGTACTAAGGTATACAATACCTGGGCGGATGCAGGGGGTGCAAATGGTGCGACCGGAATCCCCCTAAATTGTGTTAAGAAAAATAAGTGTTGTATTGTTGATAAGAATACCTAAGTACAATTTCTGGGCACCTAGAGGTCCATATTCTCAAAATGTTCGCACCTCAGTCCTAACCATGGTGGGGCTGATGTGGTGTGGACTCCAACGCACCCCCCCCCCCCAAATCCTGCACTGCCCCAGAATACTGCTGTATTCTATGCTAATTACACAGTTTAACATATAGCGACAGTACACATATAACAGGCGTTTATCCATGTGATTGTAAACAAATATTTTTAAAATATTCCTTACCTTGTAAGAGAAGGTATCAGCCAGTTGGCCCCAGAATATCCTGCCTAAGGCATTACAGATTGCACTGAAGGAACCAACATAAGTGAGGAAGTGATCATCACTGATGAACGTCTGACCAAATGCCTAGTGTACAACCAAAATTCATGTGTCATTTAGTTTAGATACATACCAATAGTTAGAATAACATAGTAAAAATTATCTATTTTAGTATCAGAAAACTATTTTTGTATGTTGGGTATACAGTAAAACATCATGCCTGTCAAAGCTTAGTCAGAGTTCATTTAATTTGATCTATAGTTTTAAAAAATGAAATTTTGAAAAAAAATCTCAACTAAAAAAGTTATCATTTTGTTTGTGTACATAGGATGAGGTAAGTTCTACATGTATGTACCTTATGTTTTTTTTTTTATTCTGTATGTAAACTGTGGAATACCATGTACATGTATAAAAATTAGATACCAAATTGTTTTATGGAAGTTTGTGTAATAGATGATGTTAGGTTTAAAAGAAACCATCGTCTTTCAATTGCAATTATCGACTTCAGCCATTGTTTTATACACGACTATATATATATATATATATATATATATATAAATCATCAAAGAAAGGTAAATACAGTGTTCGAATAAAGGACTTAATAAATACATCGTGTAGCATATCTCTCAACGAATGTATTCCT
>NW_022739421.1:247785-281059 GCF_011630105.1 Anneissia japonica
CTTGGCTTTAATGTTTGTTTTTTTTCTGTTCTGTACTGATGATGGGTTGTTGTCAATCCTAAAAAAGGCCTTCAATTAATATTCTTGGTTCAATTATCAAGGATTTCAGTTCAAAAATTTATATGTTTCTTTGTTAAGGAAAAATTGAGAAAACATCTACTCGTTTACAAGGAGCCAAATTAAGTTGATAATTTTTTCCACGAATTTATGGCATGTTACAAATTTTGTAGCATCTCCCAATCTGTACACATAATAAGCCATCATTGGACACAGACAGTTACTTTCATTCTATTGATTATAAATCCTACCTTCCATAGTGTTGATATAAACACAATAGCTTGACCATTCACCAGAAACGTAAACCACAGATTCCAAAAAGCACCTGTCTTGATGATCTCCCTTGGCTGCAGTTCGAGACCGGATGATCGCACATCAACTTTTGGATACTCTCCTTCGTCAGGGAAGTCAATAGGAGATCTGGATGTATTCTTCTCAGACTTCGCAATGTCATCATCCGTGTTTTCATCATCTGTTTCTTCGAGGGTAAGTTTTGTTTCATCGTTATACTGACTGTCAATGGCAGCATATACCTAAAAAACAACATAATTTATATGAGGCGCCAAGTGTAAATTTATTATTTAGTTAAATTATTTACATATAATTCACTATATAACATATGACTACAGTTCACAAGTTATTATTTATATATAATGAAATTTAAATTTTCATTATTTATAAATAATTGCAATTTTAAAATCATTATCAATATAAAAATTATTCTTGAATTTTCATTATTTTATATCGAAAAATAAAATGTCATATACAAATAATGATTATTTAACATATAATAAAAATAATAATTATTTAACATATAATAAAAATTATGATTATTTAACATAAAATAAAAAATAATTATTTAACATACAATAAAAATAATGATTATTTAACATCTCATTTGTTCATTATTTATATATAATGAAAATTTGAAAATAATTATTTATAAATAATGATTTTTAAATCGAAATTATTTATTAATCCACCACATTGTTTTTGCTGCTGCATTCTCAGTTACATCATTATTACTACTATGACTATAATGTAGTATTATCATTCTCATCATCATTGTTAATATCAATTTTATTATTATTATTATTATTAGTATAATAACACAACATTTTATTAATATAAAATATATTAACATTAACATTTATATAGCGCACATTTCTATAATACACATCATAATCAGCGCCGCTTTACATGACTAATTTAATTTTTTAAAATTTAATTTAATTTTAATTTTTTTATTTTAATTTTTCTAATTTTTTATTCATTTTTTAAAAAATATTATACAATGTATACATTGAAAATGAACATGGTGTAAGCAATTTCTTGCTGATCTATAGAGAAAATAGTTAACAATTCAAAAACAGGCTTACATCTTTGACAGGTGGGTTACCGATAAGATTTGAACCGATTAACTGCATTACTGCATAAGTGAAACCAAGTAACAGGAACACAGACGGAACTTTATCAAGCACGGACGGCTCCGAGAAGTACCTGAAAATACGACATAACAAAATAATGGTATAACACGGAATGTGATATAAGACATCGTCAAATGTTAAATTATGGTAAAAGCTTATAAATATGAATGCAAGTCTCCTCCAATTGATGACCATTTTTGGAACTGTGGTTTAATGTTGCAGCTTTGGTCTCTAATTAGAATAATAAATATAAAAGACATTTGGGAATTTGAGACCACAGAAGCAGTCTTTAGTTGGAGGCGGTCTTTAATTGGAGGGGGTCTTAAATTATAGGGAGACCTGTATATTAAGGTGTCATAAACTTCGATGTTCAGAATTAAAATAATTAGTAATCTCACTTTTCATCTGGATATCCTGGTTCCGATGAGTTGGGTGACAAATTACTTGGGTTTATATAAGAGGTCTGTACAAAGTTGAAAATGAAAGCGCCCCCACCAAATCCAGCTACAATTATTCCGCTCACTAACCCAGTCTTCTCTGGAAACCACTAGTGTTTAAAAATGTAACAATGTGACAAGTTGACTTCAATTAGTCCAACGACGTTTCATTAGAATTTTACATATCGTGTTGATGATTGTAGTATCATAATGTGATGCATAGTGTAAAGAATACAGTAGTTGCAACAACTAATAAATTAATATTTATTAAGATGAAATTTAGATGATTCCAATGATGAGGCCTATGTTGTGTGTGTTAAATGATTGTGTATGTCCATTCACCTCCACTACGAACATGCACAGATCAAACTACATAGAGACCTCTGTATTATGCACTATACAAATCCCACTTGAGCGAGCCAAATGGCCGAGTGGTTAAGGCAGGAGCACCGGTGATCATAGCCAACAATATCGACACAGGTTCGCGGCCGACTCGCTCCTACAGTTCTGGTGGTGGAACAAGTCTTCTTGGATAAGGACTATAAACCGTAGGCACAGTGTACGCAAATGCTCATGTGCGCTTTAAAGAACCCAGTACATCTTTCGAGATGAGTAGGGGATTACTCCAGTGTACAGGTTCACTCAGCCCGTCATGGACAGATGAAAGTGCGCCGGTTTACTGGCTGCGGTGGACATGAAGTCGCCCTCAGGGGAGGAGAAAGTTATTAAAAAGTGCAACATCTAGTCCCAAGCGCATAGAGACCTCCTTTACCTGCGCTATATAAATCCATCTATTATTATTATTATTATTATCATTATTACAAGAGTATTACCAAAAAACAATAATATAAACTACAATACTATTATTAATATATATAATAATAGTATTAATAATGAAAAACAACAACAATAACAAAATATTGCTTTACCTTGAGTGCACAGACGAGGGGAGAAACATAGGTGATGCCAATACCAATACCGAAAAGTATGCCGTAGGTAACAGCTAACCACGCAAACGACTTCTGTATACTAAAGTATGAAAGTAGTACCCCTGAGCTGTAGAGAAGCAAAGATGAGAACAAAATTATTAAAAATTCTATTGGAAGATAAATATAATTGAGCACTATTTTTTTTTTTTCATTTCATCAATTGCTTTTACCTCATGATCAAGCCACCGCCGAGAGAGACATATTTTGGTCCAAATCGTTTTTCCAGTTTTCCACCCAGAATCATTGTTGAGCCTTGTCCTGCTAGAGCCAGGACATAGATGACTATAACAAGCTGTGGAATTAATAAACTGATACTTGTCAATTATTTTGGCAACATGATGGTGAATAAACATGATGATAAATATAATGATGACTGGATTGATTGATTCAATCCTTTAATAATCATAAAACAAAACAATACAAATTTCATTTAAAAAAATCAGAAAAAACCAAACTTCACAATTCTAAAATGTTTCTTGTTTGCTTTTTTAAAATTATGATAATGATGATGATGTTGATTATGGTGATAATCACGATCATGATGATGACTTGATGACTAAACATAAATATTGTGTTATTACAGACAAAATGGCTCCTTTAAATCTGGATACATGGCTATGTCTAATAATCTTACTTTTGAAAAAAATTACTTACTGTTTAAAAAAATGCGTTACTAATTAACCAATCCTGAGCAAACTACTTGTCTATGTTAATTGCATGGATTGATTTCATTGCTAAGAGATGAGAAATACTGCACTATGCAACTACAAACAACGATATCCTGTAGTAAGCGATGACTCAAACACAATCACTCGCTGTTTGCTATGTGATTGCTTTTACATGCTAGTGTTTTAGAAATACTGGCACATATTCAATATGATAGAGATTTAGGAGTGCAGGAAGCAGTTAGCTCACTATGTTGCAAATTTTTCAGGAGGGCATGAAAAGGCATTCCAAACCATGTTTGATTCTAGTAATTTTATTCAATTAACACCTAACAGAAATAACATGATATGTTTCTTAATTGCAAATAACATAAGGCTACATGTAATATATAAATCCTATGTAAGTATTTTTAAATTAATAAGATAGAATTTTGCGTAATTTACATTTGGTAAAAAATCCAATACATACATCTTTAATTTTAATTCTACAAATTAGATAGCTTTAATTAAAATCATTAGCAGTTAATTTGTTTCAAGAAATCACTGTTGTTATCAATAATGATTGTCATAATTGAATATAATTTTTTTAATTTATTTCTCGAAATCCAATAAAAAAAAAATCCAATAAATTCTATTTTAAGGTTGCGAGCATGAAAGCAATGTAGAGGCAAAGATTAAAAAGCTCTTTCAAGTGTGACATAATTAAATACTCATTAAATCCATCACATCAGCCAATAACGCTACAGATTGGAATCACTGATGCATCAACCTAACACCCGGTAAACTTCCATATGGTTTATCATTTTTAAATGCAATGCTACAACAAATATAACCCATGGGAATTCATTATGCTTTCTTCCTACTGTATATGGTTTGAGGAAATATAATACCTTGTTTGCATGTATTTTACATGGTATGGTATAATTAGTATTACAGTTACGGTATGATTATATAATAACTGTATAATTTGTGTATTTCTTTATGTAGGCATATTGATGTAGGTTTATAGTGTGAATTCAATGTGATTTCTTCCTATTTATTATTGTTTATTTTCTGAGCTGGATTGAATAAAAATACCGCCTTGGATAAGCTCCCTCTCTACAGCCTCATTTGGAATTAACGCCTCCCTTGAATATATGCCCAGCCCCCTAAATAATTGTAAACAAATCTAATACAAGCAACATAATTTTTATAATTATTTCATTATCATATCATTTCAGTGGACTTCACATTGAAATGTAAATCTGATCACCCCAAATAAAAAAAATTATAATTAGAGATCAGAAAAATTATGTTGGTGGTCTTGTATATAAAGAATATTTCTATATACTTATTTGCATGGCAAGTCTTAAAATGGTAAATATACACAAAACATACAAAAGGTCGGCTAATTTTACCTGATATCTCAGATCGTGTGGGTAGCTTCTTTCACGGATGTAAGATGTAATATATGGAGACATGTTGCCTATAAATAACAAGGATTTCATTTGGCTTATGTAAAAAATATCCTTAAGGTGGCTAATAAGGAGAGAGAAATGCATCATGAAAAATATTCATTGATGTTGCTGCCGTCTTCATCACTGTCAGCATGGCCATCTTTATATTTTATCAACATAATCACCACATGAAATTGAAAAATTAGAACCACTCATTATGTATATTATATACTGGAATATATATTATATACAAATGGATAAATAATAGTGCCCTGGTGTTATAATACCCTGGTTATTAATAGGTGGCCCACAGGACAAATTTGGCCTTCAAGGCAATTTAATTTGCATGTGAAGAAAAACAAAGTAATAATAAATATTTTTCAAACATATTAAAAGTACGGTACAAGGAACACATTTTATTTACAAAAGGCAACCCCCGGGTAATGCGCACGGAGATGGTTTGAAATTGAGCAAGATAATATAGGCCGCAAGTAGAATAATGGTGCCATAATTGATCACTGGACGGTTTCATGGTCCTATTCACTGTGTGTTTTGAACAAGCAGAAGAGCTCCCTGTAAACAGATTGGTATTTGTAGCTCAGTGAAATTTCACATATCATAGCAGCTCAGGAGAAGCAAAAACCTTACCATAGCGTACATTTGGCCAAGCCTTGTTAGAGAGGGTGTTGTCGAGGTGTGGATAAAATAAGGGATGGGGTGGGGTTATGGGGGGGGGGCCCCTGGATTTTTAAAAATAAATTTATAAACATTTTAAAAATACAACATTTTCAGAATTATGCAAGTGTTTACAAGTAAAATGATCAGGATTTCTATTGTTGCAAGCTACATTGTAGCATGGGGAGGTGGTAAACAAGCTGTTTAAGCAAGACAATAATTCATCCATTTGAACTACAGGTTCAATCATTAAAATACTGGTAGATCACATTGACTACTCTCTATCTTCTTTAAAATCAAAACATTTAGCGTTATTTATACGTCCGCAATACTTAATTGAATGCTAGACCTACAGTATACACCTTTCTTTGTGACCAGTGATCCAAACCAAATTATGCCAAGGGCTGATGGAATATTATGCTAAATTATACCAAATGTTAAATTTAATGGTTATTTAAATATGCGCCTTTCTCCCACCTGAAATGAAAGCAACACTATTCTCAATACTATTACTGTATACCCAGTGGTGCCGCCAGAGTCGACGGTATCAGGTCTAATGTTCCCGACTAGGAAGAGAGGAATCAGAATGGCCAATTTTCCGGACGGGAGAGAGTTGCCGGGGTCAGGGAATCAAGAACCCTACAATAGGCCTATATATTATATATATATATATAAAATATTAATTCAATTAAAAATTGTTTAATAATAATAATAACTAATACATTTATAAAGCGCCTAATGCGAGAATTCTGAGAATTCTTTTTTGATTTCTACCTTATTATTTATTTTCTGTTTTATTTATTAATTTAAATTAATTTATTTTCTTTAAATTAAGAGTGATTTGATTTATAGTTCTCATTTACATTGGCCTATTATCTATTTTTAATTTATTTGATTATTTTATTTAGGCTACTTTATTCCCTTTGTTGTTTTAATGTCCCTTTGCCTATTGTTTTTTAATATTGCTCTTTCATTTACATCTTTAATTGTAATTTAATTTTAATTTTTATATTAAGTTTTTTATTTAATTTTGAATTAATTCTTTATATAAATTTTGAATTGAGAGGTTATTTATTTTACTGTAATTTAATTAGTTTACAGTAATACGCTCTTTTGTTTTGTTTTACTATGTGTATTGAGGGTCCCTAATGATCAGCTTCGGCTGGATGGACCACCCTCATTAAAGATTGTTGAAATAAAATAAATAAATGCAAAAAAATAGCCTCAAAGCACTGAAAGCTGCCAGTTGAAGTTAGGTATATCATATAAAGAGTTAAGTCTTCAGTGCCTTTTTAAAACAGTCAATGTTTGGTGAGGTTTCCAATGGAAGTGTGTTCCAGATCTGGGTTGACACGATTGAGGAAAAACTTCTGTCACGATATGTTTCGAGTCTTGTTGCAGGTTTTCGGTAGGTTAAACTAAAATCTTCTGTCACGATATGTTTTGAGTCTTGTTGCAGGTTTTTGGTAGGTTAAACTAAAGCTTCTGTAACAATATTTTTTTAGTCTTGTTGCAGGTTGTTGGTAGGTTAAACTAAAATTTTCTGTCACGATATGTTTTGAGTCTTGTTGCAGGTTGGTAGGTTCAAACTAAAAGCTTCTGTAAAGATATGTTTTGAGTCTTGTTGCAGGTTGCTGGTAGGTAAACGATTTGATGGACGAAGAGTGCGAACAGGTAAGTGGCGTTGAACCAGATCATAGAGATAACTTGGAGCGATGGTGATGTATTTTAAATTGTAATTTCGTACATTTTGGGTCGGTCGGGTGTGGCCAACATATAGGCCTAATTTGTTTTTATTTGGTCTAATCCGTCTACGTCACAATAGTATTGTTTATTGTACAGTATACAACTTGAAACTTTTTTTCAAAACAAGACATGAACCGCTTCGTATCTTTTGAATTACTTCAACAAGGCTATTTTCATTTAGTACTAAAGACATATTATTATTAATTATTTTTATGTTGCTAAAACCAACCTGCAGGCCAGCCTTAATGGAGAAATTTGAAAACAATTAAAAAATCGACGTTGGTAATACGCACCGCTGATTTGCAATGTTTGTCATGTCTACCGATTCCTGATAAAGGCCTATTAAGCCTAGTATTAATATCAAATTTAACAATATCAATAGCATGCAATAAATTTGTTGTTTACATTTTATATCCTAACCTATTTATATATTTTGGTATTTCTGTACAAAGGCATAAAAACATACTATAATTGCTACTAATCTTCCTTCCGTTTTTAATAATAATTAATATTTAACAATTATCGAAAATCAAATACTGTATAAAGCAGAGGCACACCGTCACCCAGAAAGCTAGCCCCATCGAACGGATACCTACCGAATGTGTAGATGGTTCCGATGGTCAAATGTACAAGAACTCCACCGACAAGAGCAAGCCAGCCCCTCCATCTCTTAGAAGACACCATATCTTATAATTAAAACGTTAACATATGTCTGACAAACAACGATTGACAGATACCATACTGTCAAAACACCGATTACAGAAGAACATGCTAACTAAAAAACCAGCAGACCATTACAAACAGAGAAAGTGTCGATGGGGGCGCTAGTACATATTTTTAATCAGAGATATCTACGGCTCTGTTTTTAATATTAAACAACTAGAGTGCTGACAAGAATGGGAAACACTAAATATTATTATTATTAATGCAGTTATGTATGTGTACCATCCAAGATGGCCGTCGTAGTAAAGCGCCACCTTCAGGCTTAGTATACTTGCCATAAATAAGCCCTCTGATTGACTATTACTATATTTCATTAACCATTAATGAGTAATGGTAATAACAAATTATTAAACTATCGTAGCCAAAACGAGGCCAAGTGGAGCATCTTATTCAAAAATAAAGTACCAAGGAATGAAAATTAAAATCGTATACATTACACCCATACACCGCAACGCTCGAGTTTCAAACATACGGGTAATTAGCTACTGAACTTTCTGTGTAAATTGAGGGCGCAATTGCAAATGCTGGCGCTTAGGCGAAATTTGATTGGCTAAATCTATGGCAGCCATCTTGGATGGCACACACACAGTATTTCGAACATCGAATACATTGCAGTTAGCGCTCTACTAGTATTCTTCTATACCCGAAAAATAAAAATAGGGTATGGGACGCCAATAAAATTCGGTATGGCGAGCACTGAGCGCAATAGAGTTGGGTATTTCACCCAAATTAATGCATGGAACCCAGGCTATATTTTTACTTCTATATTATACGTCTATAAAACCCATATCAACAGGAATCAAATGACAGTGACTTTGACATTTAATTTTACCGAGATGATAAAGCCTACTTGTGTTATTTTGTGATCATAAAGACTTATTGATCCCAATCAGGTAAGAAAAAATGCTACTGGAGAATCTGTACAGAATAATGTTGCTTCCATAAATTTTGTTTACTTACATTTCAGGGAAGGGGAATTAATTTGAGGAAAAAAATATTCGAGGGAGGGGTATTCCAAATGAGGCTGTGGATGGGGCATTTTATTCAAGGGGGAGTTTATTCAAAGTGGAGCATTTATGCAAATAAATTTTACGCACAGAGTGCGCTAAACACTTCTATTCCAAGGTCAGAGAGAAAAACAATTCTTGTTGGCCATAAGTGTACAGGTTTATTCAAATCATAATTATGATGTAATCCAGATATTCCTCAATCAGGATACAGTAAATGAGGCTTCCATCCAAAAACCAGCATACAGTTGCTATGTTAAACTGAGTAACTAGCGTAAAAATGTGGCAGCATTTTAGAACAGAGAAGCTGTAAATACCTTTATTCATCATTTTGGCAATAGCAAGTCGATTCAGTAAATGACTTATCATTTTAAAGCATATAAAATAATGTGGAGAATATATTAATAAGTGAGTTTTCTTGTTTTGGTCAGTGATGCTGATTTTGAGATGGCAAGCCCCAAATAGATGACAAACTTTGCAATAACTACAATCAACTATTATTCTCACTACCAGATTGCAGATCATGATTTTAGTAACTGGTAAACATTCACTAAATCTGTTTATAAATTTACAATCTATTAACTTGAAAGTATAGAAATCTGTCTACTGATCAAGCAATAAATGTCTGAACAAGCAAAAATTCATTGTTTAAATACAAGAAACATATTACATAAATAATATACACAGCAAGGGACACAAATGCAAAAATTAGTAGTTGATATTATATAATTTTCCTTTTTCAAATTAGTGTCAACACATTGGCTCCAATGTATCTACATGCTTTTGTAGGCCTCTACATAGCTAAATTTAAGGCATTTGTCCTCCATGCCAAGTTCAGTTTAGTATATACAAAGTCTAGGTATCAACAACATTGATTCATTGCCTAGGCCTCTACACTTATTTCTGTGGTGTCCGCCAATTTCTTTGGGTTAATCGCTACAGTTCGTGAACAGTTGTCAATTTTGTAAATTCCAACTAAACGATCGGCCAGTTCAAACATGTTGTTCCTTAACGAGATCACAATAAACTGCGCATTCTTCGTCCTTTCCTGCAAGAAAATAGAATTCAACATTACTTAAACAGTGATGTTTTTATTTATGACTTAAAATAGACAATATTATGAAATAGCCAAATATATTCCTTGTTCATTTTTAACACATTAAACACAAAACAAAATTCAAGGACCTATAATATATTTTTCCACAACAAAATATTTAATTATTTATAAATCTTTATAAATCTCTCATATTACCTTTATTTGATTATTGTGATTCTGTTTGGGGAAATTGTGGAAAGGGTTTATAAGATAAATTACAGAAATTACAGAATAGAGCAGCACGTGTTATATTTAAGGCTGATCACTGAACAAATTTATCTCAATTACATACTTCTCTTGGTTGGTCATTTCTTAACGAAAGGAGAAATAACCATTTAGTCACCCTTGTTAACAAATGCTTGAGTGGCAGAGTCCCTTCTCTCCAAAACACTTTTACCTCAGTTGACAGTGTACATAACTATTCTACCAGATCCAGTTCTGCAGGAAATTTAATTTTGCCTAAAGTCAGAACTGAATCTGGTAGAAGTAGTTTTACTTTTAGGGGTTCTCAAATTTGGAATGCGGGGGTAGGTAATTTTTTACATAATTTGTGTTTGTTTCTTTTTGGATGTTCTGTGTTGTTTTTCTTGAGATTTAAATGTTTTATGTGTACTGGGCCCTCTGGGAGAACAGTAACTTCTTACTGAAGAGGTAACCCAGTATAAAGAATAAATAAATAAATAAATAAATAATTGAAAGACACATTAAAGGAAGTTGTTTGGAACCAAGACAAACATAGTCAGATAACAAGACAGTCAGCTACAATATAAACCATTGGTCTGGAATTTATCTATACTGTGCAAGTGCAGTCCATGTGAATCTTCAATGAAAATGATGCATCATCATTAAGGGTGTATACAGTCAATTGTAGGATGCAACCTCAGAAGTGGCATAAGCTGGGGTTCGGAAAGAGGGGGAAAGGGGGAGAATGTCAGGGGATTTTTACTAAAACTAACAGGGGTTTTACTCGGCAACCACCATACAGGGATATTACTCGTCTGTATGGAACTGAAGTCTGTATATAGTGCACCCTCATTTTAATTTATTGTCAATTTCAAGCACTTATATTTATTTTGTCTGGCTGTAGAAATCACTCTTGCACAGTCATCCATCCTAGTTTAGCTAATCTCAGGTGTATAGGGATTACTACACCAAGAACCAAATCTAGGCACCCCATGTTGGCCTTTTGCAGACCCGGTCAGCAAATTTCTAGAGCTACCTCTTGGTAACTTCAGGATATTTATTTTTTCAACAGATTAGCAGGATGACTATCACCAAATCCTTACATTATAATGTCAACGTGTGGGACTATTACTTAAAATAATACTCACAGTAATATAATGACCGACGATGGAGACATTTTTGAAATCGAGTGCAGCATCAATCTCATCCATTACATAGAGCGGGTTGGGTTTAAACTGATGAAGTGCGAACACGAGGGACAATGAACTTAATGTCTTCTCACCACCAGACAGGTTGCAAATCTGCTTCCAACTCTTCTTTGGCGGTCGGACACTGAAAGGAATACAGTATTGGTCATTAGCTGAATTAAAATAGTTGACATTTCATAACCATAACATGTTATATAAAATTCAAAACAATATAAATTGTCGTATTTCCATAAATATCACATTCTAATAAATTGGTCTACAGTTAGTGTATCATTATCAATAAATACTAAAGGCGAGACTTCTTTAATACCTTGTTTAGCTAACATATTTTTTTAAAGTCAGTCAAAGAAGGGCAGAAAAAAATAAAACAAAATTTTGTTTTCTTACAGTATTTATCAAAATGCTTTTGCCAAAAGTATCTACGCATAGGAGAAAATAAAATAACATTTTATTGATGAATATAAACACTGTAATAATAAGATTGATAATGATTTTAATTTAATTAAGGAAGAAATAAATATATCTTATTTTTGGAGATTTCAAGGGAGCAGAGGGAGTAATAACGATTAATAAAAATTTGTTTTTTTTCAATAAAATTTCCATTTTATTTTCAATCAAAATCATCATTACATTGGCCTAAGGGTTTGGTACGCTAAACAAGGTATAAAAAAGCCGTACCTAAGCACCAGTATTATGAGTTAATAGTTAAGATTAGACTAACCTGAAGACGATGCCTTCTGAGAATGGATCAAGACTATCAACCAATTCCAGCTCAGCGTCTCCTCCCAGAGTGATCATCTGGTACATCTCCTTCAGATATTCATTGACAGCACTGAATCCCTTCATGAACATGTCCAGACGCTGCTTTCGCATCTCCTCAAGATTCCGCCGCTCTTTGTTACGCGTTTCGGTAAGTTCATCATACTCGCCAACTCTCTGAAGATAAGCTTCTTCCTGTTGAAATAACCAAACATGCATAATATATTTTTTATATATTTTCAATTTGACGCAAGAATGAAACATGCACAAAGGATGAATTAACCCGTAGAGAGGCGAGATAAGATACAAAGACACGTCTTGGAAGGAATGGTTAGAGGAAAAATCTTGAGGAAGACCTTGGCAAACATGGATGAGATAGGTGTACTATTGGATCAACTAAGTGGCAATAACAGCAAGGGATAGACAACAATGGATATATGTGGTAGGCCAAATCCTGGTTGGACAAACCACCACATAAGTAAGAGGTGAGATATAGTAGGTATTGGTGGTTCACATAATATGTTGTAAATGACAACACAACCATCTTGTCAACAAAGGAAATGGCACACCACTTCGGAGAGTACCATGTTGGAACACAGACCCTCAATGGAAATAAGTCTTTTGGTTTTCTTCAGTTGTCCATATCTGAATAAATTCATTGATTCAACACAAAATGTAAAAAAAGGTGGCCATTTTTTAAAACAATAAAAGCTAGTGTCTACCTTCTTCTTGTACTGTTGGATGGCTGCCAAGTTGGGCTTCATTCCAGCGAGTTTTTCCTCCAGTACAGTAATTTCATATTGTACTTCCTCCGCATTCACTTCATTTAGTTCCTCTTCTTGTAGTTCTTCTAGCTTCTCTTCCTCTTCTTGGTTACGCAGCTTATGTAGTGACAACTTCTGGATCTAAATTGAAGATGTTTTTGAATTTGTTTAATTTAATTATCATTCAGAAACTAAATATGTCTCTATAAGCTGTAAAGTTCATAAATTGGATTTATTTTGTACAATAAAATAAGGAATATCACAATCACGGAATAAATTTAAATCAATAATAAATTTTGAGTAAATAAATTATTAATGTGAATAAAAGTTTGATATTTGTAAGTAAAATACAGGTTTGTGTACAACTGATGGTTGCCTATTATTATATATGATAATACATACTACAAAAATAACAATAATAAAATAAACAATACAGTATTTTGACTGTTGATTAGTAAATTACCTCTTTTTTCCAGTGTTTTGTTTTCTGTTGATTTTCTTTCACAAGATCAACATACTTTTCCAGTTCATATTTCACCTCAAGTTCTTTTGCTTTTAACTCATTTTCTTCTTCCTGAATTTTGTTTAATTCCTCTGTAAAGGTAAAGCAGATTACCACTATAACAATAAATATTCTGGTTTTATGTAGTACATCATGCGAATCAAGACCTCTAGATACTTAAAGTTATTACCCCAGTCACTGAAACAAACTTAAGCCGGGCATTCACAGCACCCAACAGTTGTCGGATGACACGGTTCTATGGAGAATGCAACGCCGCAGCGCTTGCACAGTGGATTGTTTTTTTAATGACGATGCATTTAAACTGCCAACAAAAACCTGCTAATGTTGTGTCAACTAGCGCTCACATTGAAAGAGTTGGATTAATCGGCCGACGGTCGCATGACGGAATGAATGTCTGGTGCACATACTCATCTCCCTGGGTGTGAATTTTATATTGCTGCTAGTAATCAGTGCACTGGAGCTTGAGCCTACCAAGTACCCACTTGTATTCCTGGGTAAGTATAGCGCCTTGTCCGACAACTCTAGTGAAATTTGCAGCAAGGGTTTGAACAAGATTAAAAGCCTGAATCACAACCACTGTGCCAACCAATCCACTATCAAAATCATTACCACCAACCGTCGTTGTCGTCATCATCTGTTCAATATAAATGCTACTTACGTTTACTAAGATCCAGCGCCTCCTGCATTTCTTTCATTCGTTCTTCAACATCACGGAAAGATTGCAGCACATTTGTGGCCTCGTCCTCCAGATGTTTGAACTCTTCCTCAATCTTCTTGACGGCCTCAGCGTTCTCTTCCTCCTCCTTTTCCATTGATGCTACCTTATCCTCTGCTCTTTTAATGTTCCTTATTTGGAATTGAAAGAGGTGTTAATTTGAATATCAGACATTCCTTATTTGGAATTGAAAGAGGTGTTAATTTGAATATCAGATATTCCTTATTTGGAATTAAGACAGGTGTTAATTTGAATATCAAATACATTCCTTATTTGGAATTAATAAAGGAATTAAATTGAATATCAAAGGCATTCCTTATTTGGAATTAAACAAAGGTGTTAATTTGAATATCAAACACATCACAGATGTGTATAAGAGACAGGTCATTAGCTGAATTAAAATAGTTGACATTTCATAACCATAACATGTTATATAAAATTCAAAACAATATAAATTGTCGTATTTCCATAAATATCACATTCTAATAAATTGGTCTACAGTTAGTGTATCATTATCAATAAATACTAAAGGCGAGACTTCTTTAATACCTTGTTTAGCTAACATATTTTTTTAAAGTCAGTCAAAGAAGTGCCTCCAGAGAAACATGCAAAGCATCTAACCGCTGGTCACAAACTTCTTCCAGGCCTGTTTATATGTGATAAATAAACATTACAGCCACCTCATATTCTTAACCACAATGAGCAATATTATAATTTTTTTATGCCTACTCTACTCTTCTATTTATCTTATCAATTGTTTCTGCTATTGCTCTCATTCACTTATTTATTCTTTAACCTTCTCAATTATTCATTCACTGACAAAAACCTTACTTTTTGGAATTCTTGATTGCCACCTGAGCCTTGAGGGCAGCATCATTGGCCTCCTCAATCTCTTTATTGAGTTTATTGAGCTTCGTCTGCTGTGGTTTCATCTTGCTATTTCCAACCTCCATTATCTTGTCATGAAGACTCTTCACCTGTGACTCCACTTTTGCAAACCTGGAGTACACCTTATCATAAGCTAAAAGAAATTATGGATGAAAAATTAGACTAAATTTGCTTATAAACTAAATCATATTTACATCATAAACTATTAATGCAGAGGTCTTATGTACTCGGTAGTACAAAGAGTAGTAGTTTTAATGTGTGCTGTGATTTCATCACACTTCTTTCCTGTTTGTCTTGGGTATTCAGTTTTGGTTGAGCGGATTAACTTTGGTAATAAAAGTCACTGTTGGAATTGCTTTTTGTATCAAGAAAAGTCACTAGCTTTGAATCAACAATTTGTTAATTACCAGACGCATTATCAATGCTGTTTCAATATTCTTTTGTATACACCCTTAAATTGACTGGAAATCAATTAAAATTGTTATGTAGTAAAAAGTCAATACATCAGCAATAAATAATTTGTCCTATTGTAACAAAACAACTTTGATACTTTAACTCAGCTATTTCAGGTTTAAATTGAATTTTCAATGTTTTAACACGATTTTATGCCAAAAGTCCGCTGCACACTGTGTCGGCGTAGGATTGATTCCATAAGTATGCAACAAAGTGTAGCAAGATGGATCATTTAAAAGCATCATTCATTCAAACTGTCACCTCAGTCAGCAAACTGCTGCTGTGTCACTAAGCATTCTTAAAATGCATGGATGCGCTGGCCGATGGTGTGCGCATGGACCAACATTACATCTTTAACTACAATTAACATTTTTATCTATTTACCATCAGCGAATTTTTTGACATTCTTCTCCAATTCTTTGAAGTTGGTGTTCTTCATGAGTCCTGCAAACTCTTTCTCAGCCTCCTTGATCTGTTCCTTTAAAGTAGCCTCATGTTTTGCTTTGAACTAATTTGAAAACACAAACATAAGGGTTTACAAAGCTATCATATATGATTGTGTAAGCGCTTCTCTTGAATCAAACATAATTTCTTCTTGCTAAACACTATGTTGCTTATTAAAGATGTATCTTTTCAATCCGTTTCTGGATGCAAGTCAATAAATTATTTGTCCTATTTAAATAAACTATTCTAAACTTTAACTGAACTTAACTTTAATTGAATTTTCCCACACAATTTTTCCTTATGAAATTGCTTTTTGATGTTTACATAAGATTTGATTAAAAAAATAATTGGCAAATGAAGAAAAGATCTCACATCTATATCCATCATGTGTTTCTTAAGTGTTAGCCTCTTTTCAGTCAGACTCTTCTGTAAATGGTTAACCTCCTCCTCCAGACGTCTAAACTCCTGTTTGTGATTTTGAGAATCATTTTTGATCTGCTCCAACTCCTCCTTCATAGTAGCCAGTTGTTCAGGCGTAATATCAGTTACCATCTTTGACCCCATGCGTCCCTTGGATACTTGTTTACCACCACCACTCAAGGTACCTAATAGCAAATACAGTACCATTTAACAACCAAACTTCTACAAAAAAACCTGACAGTAGCATGCATCAGCAACAGAATATTTTGTCACGTGGAGTAATCCATTCACAGTGCATAACATCACACATACAGAATACAAAAGATTCTATTTTTTTCTCCTGCTGTCTTGTGCCATTGTCATGCTCTGTGTAAATACACCTTAGTTTGTAGATTATAAAGAAATTGATCAAATTATGTTATTTTTTAAATCCATTAATGTCTGGAATAATCTGGTAAACAATAATTCTAGGCATGTACAAATTTTAACTTATCTAAACTACAAAACCTACCAGATGTTTCGATAAGTTGACCCTGTAATGTGACCACACGGTGGCGCTTTGTACCTTGAAGACCGATCTTTGTGGCTTGATCAAGATCTTTAGCAACCAAAGTGTCGCGAAGGCCATAGTAGAAAGCAGTCTTGAACATCTCAGCTTTCGGTTTCACCAGGTCATAAAGTCTGGGAACATTATCAGGCCTGAAAAAATACAAAAGATATTGATAAAGTGATACTCTAAATCAGTGCACACTTGCTCACCTCTAGTGTTCATTTACTACAGTAGTACTGACCTGTTTATTTAGAACAACCCAATTCAAAATTATTTCGAAAATGCTCGTCTCCGGACAATTTAAAGTTGCTAAAAAAATAATCCTAAAAAACAACCACCACAACAATACTAACACTAAATAATAGTAAGGATATAATAGAAATAGCTAATTCAATTAGTAAAACAATTCTTTGTGATTTGTTAGTTAATACTTACGTTGAGATCTTTGTACATGATGCCTTCTTCAAATGCTCCATCTGAAAAATAAAACATAACCATTTTTACCTTCTATCAATTACGTTAATAATTTATCATTAGCATTAAAGCACATGTTGCATTGTCCAAGCAGAGTAAAGTTAAGAAATCTGCGTTTATCAGCATTTTTTCTATTGAAATAAACCTAATTTTAGATTTAGGATTAACCATGACTCACCTAAAGCATGTTGGTAAACACAGTGCCAAAATGCAAGTTAAGGTATCAAATTATTAATCAATTAAAGCTTGAAAATGGGCTCTTTGAGACATCATAAAAGTATTTCTTTAAAAGAAAAAAAAGCTAATTATAGATTTTTTAGATTTTGGATATAATACAGGGTTTGCAAATTATTCAATACATGTTTTTTTAAAAAAACATAACCTTATCCAATCCAATGAATGTTGCACGTCCAATGTTGTTGTCACGTAAAAACGTGACACATTTTTCTCCCGTTTCCAAGTTGTCAGCAACAATATAGTCCAAGGCCCCACAGGCAGTTGATATGGCCACATCATACTTTTCATCTATTGAGCCAAGATCACCCTGTAAGAAATAATCATTTTCTTTTCTAAAATAAAATAATTATTAAAAAAACAAATAATTTTTCTCTCATGACTACAAAAACACCTCCTCTCCCAAACACCTGATTCAAGCCAGAAAAAAATATTACATGCTTCCTTTGATAAGAAAATTTTAACAGTGTGTCCCTTGCTAAATTCATCTGTGTTATATCATGCTTGCAAATGTAAAATGCATGTAAGGACAACAGACATCTGTTAAGCCTTCTAAGGTAGGTCCTTTAGCAAGGATCTATGCACATGCTGACTAGGTGCAGCTCATGTGTCACTGTGCATTGCGCATATCTTCACTGACGGAACATCAGCTGTACTGCTTTTTACTATGGTTTAATTACTCACAATTGTTAAAATTTGCCTCAAACAAATTTGGTATATGCCTGAAGAGACCATACCATCACATCACTTCATATATCAGCCGACTATATATAGCAAACTGGAAAGGGGGGCTGGGGGGTTTAATGGTTTAAAAAAGCTTAAAGCATCAAATTTATGTTTATCCTACCAATCTTCCATGGATTCCTGGTATGTTTCCATTGTTCTTCTGAGCCATTAAAGCACTTAACACTGCACCTCGATTAGTGAATGACTGCAGGGAATTCTGCGCTTCACCAACCTTCACAGAAAAATCTCTAAACTGTGAATAGAAATTAACATAATCAGGGCCTGTCAGGATACAGAAGATGGCAATTGCATGCAATATGGTTTTTGGAACATGACGCGCAGTGTAATGTTTTTGGCATTTTGGATAAAGTTGTGAGTTAGACCAAAGAATGCCAATAGTGAAATTAATCACTGTGTTATATGTGGCAAAGACAAGACAAACCAGTCACTCGTCGCAAATCGTCTTTCAGAGAAAATGGCCAAAACATGTTGGAATGTCAAATTTTTAAAAATCTATTTTATTGCACTAAACTAACCTTTATATATCTACACATCATTCTATGCTGTTATTTTCGACATTTTCAATGTTAAAACAATATTTTTTAAGGATTTAAAGATAGTTTATGCATGAGAAATGCCTGAAATAGTTTCTGCATGAGAAATGCCTGAAATCATAAACTTTGACGGTTAATTTCTCATATATTGTTCTTTAAACAGCTGTGTGGTTAAACGCTTGTAACTTCATAAGAAAATGTCCGATTTGAATGATATTTTTACCATTTTATAGCTATTATTTTACTCTCTAACACTGTATTAATAACTCAAAATCGATTTTTGCGACGAGTGACTGGTTTGGTTTGTCCTTGCCACACATATAGTAAGTGGCAAAAACATTTCAAAAGATACAACCGATACAAATGCTGCTTTACATAAACCATTAATCTGATTTGATGTCTTTTGGAGTGTTACATAATTATATATCGATATACTTGCATCTTGGATGTTAGATGACAAACCTTTTGATAAGACTTAGAATCTGTATCTTTTGCTGCTGCCAGAAGCTTTGTGGACTCCTCAAGTCGTTTCTCCAGTTCTGGAACCTCTACTTCAAGGTCTTTGACAGAGCTTGTGCAAAAAAAAAACCAATCATCATGTTGTCAAATCTTTAAATTAATTATCTAAAATGCATTACAAAATTCATCTCCTTTACATATTTAACTTTGTGCCTGGTTATTATGATTGGTTACCAATTACATTAAACTTTCCATAACCTGTACGAATCCTGTCATATATAGTAGAAGTCTCACACACATTAAATGTATTTCTATGCAAGATAGATAGATATTTCGATAAAAAAAAACAACAATTTAGTTGAATACCTTTTTCTTTCATCTAGAACTTTACTTGCTGTTTCTAAACTTGTCGTCATATTTTCTAATTTTCCTTTCAATTCATCCACTTTTTCCTGTTGAATATTTAGCCTGGATTCTGCCTCCGATTTGAGTGACTTGGCCTGGTTCACACCATCTTGCATCTCTGTCAGTTCTTTTTCCTTTTCCTGCAAAAATCAATACTTTTTTATTCAAATTCAGATCCAATGGCAATTAAAAGACCAAAACATTTATATCAACAGTGATGTTCCAGTGGCTTAGTAAAATCATAAGACATAAATTTTATGACCGCGAAAAGAAAATGAGGCAGTACAATGGCATTTTGATACAAGCCATCTGGATTGGCAATTCCAGTACTTTCAAGAGGTCAGTTTGGATGGTGCATTTAGTGGTTTTTCTAGGTAAGTATTCATAAAATAGATGTGATGTTCAATGAACTGAGGTAATATAAGCTTACCTAATAAAATCAGATGCTCTGATAATGTGAACACAACCAATAAACTTATAACCTCAAACGTCCCAAGCCTCCCGGAAATTCGTAGTCTCCCGTGAACAAGCAAAAATCTCCCACAAATGAATTCATTTCCAGCAAATTTAGTATAAAGGAAGCTAATATAGGTTTTTCACTACTACACAACTAAGAAACCAATCAGTTCATCAGAAAACTGATTTGGAAAGTAGTTTTTACAGTCTAACATTGCCATTTTCGGGCTTCTATAGACCATGGCTATTCTTAAAAATTTGCTCACCTTTCCCCTTCCATGTCGGGGCTGATGTGGGAGTGGCTCTTTTTCCTAGAGCCCCCCCTCCCCTATGTCATTAACCAAATCTCCCGGAAATGGCTCCTCCCAACTTGGGACCCCTGTAACCTTTGGCAATGTGAACTCACCTCTTTTTCTTCTTGTAAATCTGTGGTTGCAGTTTTCAGAGATGCCATGATTTCACTCATTTTCTCCTCTTCTTTTTTTAATTGACTTTCAAGTTTATCTTTCTTTTCTTTCATCTCCTCAATCACTTTCTCATTGTCTGTTGATCCACCACGTAAATCCTCCAACTGCAAACAAATACAAGTTGATTTATTACAGCCACATAAATAATACTGAATATTCCAAAGTGATGCTCAGCAAACATAATCACATTTGGTGCTGCGCTTATTCGAGCATTTACAGTAAGCATACATTTTAAAATTCATATATTCTTTAGCTTTAAACTTTAGTGTTGTTCAAGCACATGTCAGGGCCAATCCGAGTTTATATTTGCTTACTTGGGACTACTGCAAATGCTCAATATAAATTATTGGAGGCTTCAGTGTGGCACTTATTCAAGAGCAGCGCTTATTAAAAAAATATTAGTGTGGCGCTGTTCATGCCTGTTCCCATGTTACCTATCTCACATATTACCATAGTTCGGTACCTTTCATAGGCCCTACTTATCATCATAAATAAACATTTAGAAAGATATGCTTGTGTCTTCACGATGTTATTTATTCATTTGAACAATGTCTACATTGTATTTAAAACCCTGTTTCTTAAAGTGTTTTATTACACACAAGGTAAAAATGTACTCTCAAGCGCCGTGGTGCTTATTCCAGAGTGATGCTTAGCAAACAAAATCACATTTGGTGCTGCGCTTATTCGAGAGTAGTGGTTATTTGAGAGCGGCGCTTATTTGAGCATTTACAGTAAGCATAATTTTAAAATTCATGGCTAATGATTATTAATATTTGGCTGGTAAAATTGTAATCACAGGGCTAAACCCATGGTTAAAGCTCTACCTGAACCATCAACTTGAATGTGTCAACTTGTGTAAATTGTCCATATGGGCACGATGATCTCATTTCACATCCATTATTGGGCACAATGATGTCATACCCATATATGGGCAATTTACTTTTATTTCTCTCATTATAAAATTTGTGTGGATAAAACTTACGTTACAGATAATTCTTAGCATGAAATATGGTTATCTGACAAACCACCAGGATATTTGGCTCCTCCTTAGAAAATATTTTTAATAAAAATATAGCTGACCCTAGACTTTTGGGTCGGTTGGGCTTAGGCAAACATTTTGACATATTTATTTCACCCTTACTAATCCTCCAATTTTATCTTCATTTTTTTCTTACCTTAGTTTTTTCCTTTTGCAGGGATTTTATCAATTTCTTTTGTTTTTCTTTTGTATATTTCAAATTCTCTCTACATTTGACATCCTGTCGCTCAAATTCAGCAAACTCTTCCTTTTTCTTGGCTCCCTCTTCACACAATTTTTCATATTTTCTAAAAAAAAAAAAAATATACTGTTTACAGAAATCCCTCTAGATAACAAGAAAGAATTAGAACATTGAAGCAGTTCACTAGCTTATTTAATCTGAAATCTGTGGAGTGCTACCACAAGTAGTACAATTAGTCACAAAGAATCTTCTCTTCCATCTGCATTCTGTCCCTTTTTAATGCATTATGTTCCCTCCCTTTGTATTTAGTACCGCTGCCCATAAAAATCTGGATGGGGCACTAACCTTGCATCCATACATTACAACAATGTGGATTCATTATATTCTTACTTGAAAAGTTTCTTGTGATCCTTCCCCTTGATTTTGTTGTTTTCTGTCAGTTGTGTCAAGTTTTCATGCAGACTTTTCATCTTTTCTTCAACCTCATTTTTTTTGGTTTCAACTTCTTTGGAGACTTCTGAGCACTCATGTCTGCCAATAGAATTCAAATAAATGCCAATCAGTAAAATTAACAGAACAAAAACATTATGAATCTTAAAGATTTATTTTCCAGATGACAATAAATCATGAAAACAAATTTTGAAATTAACTTAATCATTTTGCATTAAAACGTACACATTATTAACTTGAGCAGAGAAAGTATTGAATAAAAAAAAAATGTGTATTCTTATACTGGACAATGATAAAAATTGTAACACTTCCAGTGACTGGAATTGTTTCTATCATTTTTCACTAAAAAATTATGGGTTAGCATGTTTTAAATACATAAAATTTTATGATCAAGTGGATGATTTCTATGTTATAAGCAAGTTAATTTAAAAAATGATTTTTCTCTATATTTTTCATGGGACAATGCATCTATAATGAAAACATAAGTAAAAATAATATGAAACTCACATGTATTTCTGAAATAATTTGTTTTTCTTTTGTGTGATTTGATTCTCGCTTCGTAGGAACTCCTCCGCTTCTTTCATTGGCTCTTCCAGTTGGTTCATTTCCGACTCAACCGCCTTCACTCGACTCAACTGAAAACACAAACATTTAAACAAAATTATTCTAGGAAGGAAAATGTTATACCTTTGTTTGACAACAATTTCTTGCCTTTATTGATTTGGAATCAAACCAAAATTTTACTTTGTGATGTTAAGTATACTCACTGCCACAAAAAAAAAATTACAGGAAAAAATGCCTGCGCCTCAATTAAACCTGTCAATAAAGGATTTTGTATTTTTTCCTCACAATTTAATTAATATAAAGAATTTTTAAATTAAATTGCTGAACTGTTCAGCTCCACTCTCCAAGTCTCAAACAGAGGCTAAATTAATGGATAACTGAGGGTCCAACTCTTACAGCTTATTTCAACTGAACAAAAAAAATTGAACCTTTGATCAACACGACACAACTATTCAACAAATCTATGAGGAATATAAGCAGTTATATTTTCTATCATGGTTGCATGCAGTACTCAATAAAAAAAAAATGGTCTTTCCCGGTACTATATTGAGTATATATGTGTTATGAATGAGGAATAAATGAATCTTGACTCTTGCACTCTGATGGTAGGGACACTGGTACATAAATCTCAAATATTGAAATATATATCTTCCTCACCTTCTCGCCTCTTTCTTCATTGAGCTCCTCTACCTTCTTGCTGATCTCTTCAATTGGTTCTTTGAATTTGTTGCTGCCAATGATGTCTTCTAAGTATTCCAGCATTCCTTCCTCATGCTCTGTCAAAGCCTTGGGCTTCATCAGTGATATCTGCTCAACCTCACCCTAGGACACCAACAAGCTTTAAATTTATTCAATGTTTGAGAATAATGCAAAGAAAGCCTTGGGCTCCATTAATGATATCAACTCGAACTCAATAGAGCAGAACAATAAGAAACATTTCATTACTAAGGTGTTTGAAAATCGTGTGAAAGCCTTAGGCAACATCACAATACACCACAAATTCAAAATAATTAAACCATGTTACTGATGTATAACTACTTTTAAACAATTTATATAAAGATAAATCTACATTTGTATTTCAAATAAATAATTTTAAATAAAAAAAGTGAAATACTACCATGACTACCTATTACAATTACTACCATGACTACCTATTACAATTACTACCATGACAACCTATTACAATTACTACCATGACTACCTATTACAATTACTACCATGACTACCTATTACAATTACTACCATGACTACCTATTACAATTACTACCATGACTACCTATTACAATTACTACCATGACTACCTATTAAAATTACTACCATGACTACCTATTACAATTACTACCATGACTACCTATTACAATTACTACCATGACTACCTATTACAATTACTACCATGACTACCTATTACAATTACTACCATGACTACCTATTACAATTCGAATAGAGTTCGAAACAAACACAGCGATTTTTTGCAGCTCGCAAATAGAAATTAAAAACGCTGTGTGCGGCCTGCCAAGCAACATTGGATAGAAAACACCTTGTTTTTCACGCTCGACACCGAACATATATAAAAAGTAACAATAAAACTCAGAATAAAGTGGTGTAAAAGCAGTGCTTGGAGGTTTCTGGAAGGTCACTGGAAACATCAAAGTTTGGATGCAGCCCTCGGAGTTAAATTGAAAATTCACATTGGCCCTCCGACCGATTTTTATGCCCACCCCTGCACTAGTTCATGGTAGTACTTTTCGAGATACAGTCAGACCTCTTGCAATAGAGGGATTCAGCGATGATTGTTTACATGCGGTCATGTGACCTAACTTGGGTATACATGAAAAATATTAGTGCGAAATCATAGGAAAAGATAATGCTATGGTTGCGAATACAACCACTTACTGTTAACATGAGAAGTAAATGGCTAGATAAGGCAATACATTTGTTCAAAATAGTGTTTACAGTAGAAACCCTCATTAACGAACCCTGATTTAACGAATTCCTGATTTTACAAACGTAAAATAAAGGTGATGACGCCACAAAAATTTAAGTGAAAGATTAAAAAAAAAATAAAATCCACTCGAATTGTAACTGTTATTAGCATGCATACAACACAACACACCATACTATACAGTACTATGTAATTCTCAAGTGAAGGAGGCCCTCTAACGGGCTTCTTCAAAGTCAGTGTTTTTTATGGCTTCACACATGTGCATGCGACAAATTTTACTGCTCTTTCAAACATTGTTTTCAGCTTTAAAATTCAACATAGTGCTTGATTGTTTTATTGAATGATCAATATATATAATAAACAAGTATCTATGGAAGTTGTGCTGGAGTAAAATCCACAATCTAGGTATTTAAGAAGGTAAAATGTCCGATAAAACCAAATTTGTGTAGGGCCTAGAGTGGGATCAGAATGCTTAGAAGCTGCCTACTGTAGGCCTAGGCCCCCTCAGACTTAGCTGCGTAGGCCTAGCCTAGGCCTAGTTTATGCCAGTGTAAGTAGTACCAGTGCAAATATATAGGAATTTGGGTCAACACCGATTTTACGAATACCCGCATTTACGTTCTGGGCCCGTGCCGTATGTAAATGATGGGTTCTACTGTATTTACTTATTCTAGCATTCTCCTTAAATTGTATGCTTTGAAATTACAGTGGTCATTCATAAAGCTTAGCTGATCCTAGTTCGCGGGTTGAAGACCATCGTGCATACCTAACCATGCCACAGATGTGCAGGGGCTTAGGCCTAACATTTGTCAAAAAAATCTCAATGTTTGCGGCCAGTATTCTTTATAGCACTAGCAAACCGTTAAGGCAAAATTCTTAAGTTTCCAATCAATTTGGTATAGTTTACTGGGAATTGATGATGATCTTTACAGCAATAAACAAGGGACGACCGCATAGCAATCTCCATGTAAAACACTGCTGTGCCAGTCAACTATTTATATCCAACACCCAAGTTAGGTCACATGACGCCAATCGCAGAATCCCTCTATGCTACACTCTTTGGTTAAACTAATTTCCTACATACTTGTAATATTAGAAACCTGTTGTGATCCAAGTCAACGCCACTTTCTCTTAGCTTTACAGAGACCTCTTTGAACTGTACACGTTTGCCATCCAGATGGTACTGGCTTGTGTTGTCCTTGAACGCAGTACGTGAAACCACAAACTGACTTCCTGGCACAATGCTATACTCATCTTCACCAGGCTGGAAAATAATAAAAGGATATATATCAGTTAGATAGGCCCATTTATCAATCAACTGCCAGAACCTTGTTTAAAAAAAAAACCAACGAAATTTACTTAAAATTCAAGCAATGTTGTGTTGCACTTAACATTGTTATTGAAAAAAAAAACAATTTACCACAACAGCAACGACGACAACATTATGAAAAAATATTACAATTTCACTTATAAAATCAAATAAACGTCCCTTAATTTCACTGTAAATGTGGAACAACAACACATATATTACCATCCAAATGTGATCATATTGATCCCAACCAGGTTAGAAAAAATGTAACTACTGGAGTAGAACATAAATGGAATGTGTTACTTCCATTAGATTTGTTTACAATCATTTAGGGGGCATTTATTTGAGGAAAAAATAAATGCCTCAGGGCATTTATTCAAGGGAAGTGTAGGCCAATATTTCAAATGAGGCTCTTATTCGAGGGGGTGTTTATTCAAAGTGGGGGGGGGGGGGGGTTATTCAAATAAGGGGGGGGGGTGGTTATTCAAATAATTAAGGTATTAAAAAAACACAACTAGAATGTTACTTACTCCCAAATCTATAATCTTCTGAAAGTGAACAGCTACTGTGCAACTGTTGAGATTGGGAAAATTATCTGATTTGTGAACAAGCACTGATATCTTCTTTGATCGGATCTTGGATGCACGATAGCCAAACACAAACAACATTGCGTCAATTACGTTGGATTTCCCACTTCCATTGGGACCAACAATGCAAGAAAAACTCCTGTCTCTTATACACATCTAGATGTGTATAAGAGACAGGTATTTAATAGACTAGGGTAGGAAAATTGCTAGATTAGTAAGCATCTACTTTTGCCTGGCCTACTTCATGCGCCATCCGTTGCCTAATTTGCATTGCCAAAGTGACTGCTGAACCATCTCTGATTTCCCAGAAGATTTCAGTATGTCAAATTGCGTTTGGGTCGCCATTAAAGACAGCATCACCAGGGGCCATTATATCTTGACAACAGTGAAGGTTTTGCGGGCATCTTCTACATCTGAAGCTTCCCAGCCCAAAATAATTCCTTTAAGTAAATAACAATATATGAAAAAATCTAATTCAAATTAAGAATTATAATATTTAATATTACAGTAAATATAAAAAAAAAACTTTCGAAGAAAATGGTTATTACAGATATATTGAAAATTTTACAGAAAATTATAAAATATATAAAAAAAACAATGATTGTAGGGAAAATAGAATCATATTAACAACCAACCTTATGAAATGGCCCAAGTACTACTTTACCGGCATAAGACTTGAAGTTCTCGTTGGCTATTTTTGTTATCATGAGTCGTGGTATAGCACTGTTTGTTGTTGGGGGTGGAGACATTGCAGTATTATTTGTAGTAATAACCTTTGCTGCTACACCATCTCCATTTGCTTCATTTGTTTCCATGCTGACCGCTGCTAGCTAAAACATCAGTTGTACACTATCTCAGTGTCTAAGTGATAAACAAAGATTTTGTTTGATTAAATAATATAAAGCTAGCACATATTGGACCTCTACATACATTTTTACCCTTGCCATAGGAATGTCTATGGAACAAGATGTGCCGTCTGTCATAACATCTGGAAAAACTGTAAAAATTCAACAATTAGAACACTGTTCATATTATTTGAAATAATCAAGTAAGTTACCGTATTAATTTCCAATAAAACAATAATTCTAACCAATAAATTTTCACTGATTAACATTTGAAGGGCATGCACAAGGTAGGAACTATATCTGTATCATCATTTATTCATCTCTTAATTGATGAGGCGAATATATTTCATCATTCACTTTTAAATAGAAACCTATTTTAAACTAGGCCCTAGTACTAATACTTCAGTAAACTAGGAATTTCAACTATTGAATTTAATTTTTCTAGCACCTTTCAGCATTCCACAGAAGATAATTTAATTTAATTGTTCACTGTGTGTGTAGTCATGTGTAAAAGTTTGCGTTGCTCTGAAGTTTAATGATTATAGTTTATGAATATGATATTAGGCATATGCATAGGCCTAGCCTACTCAATCAAATTCAATTTTTTAATGTTCGTATATATTAAAGAAAACAATTATTTGCCTTTTCGACAAATCGGTAGACATCTTGAAGCGATCACAAACAACCCAAGTCATTGGTAAGTAACCAACAAAAATAAGATAAGCTTTGGGGCTAAATTCTTGTCCTCATGTTATTTAAAAATTCATAGCTCCATAACAGAGGGTTGTATCACATTAATTTTTTTTGGAAAATGTTCTTAAAAGACTATTCTAAAAAAACTATGATTGAAAAAAATTGAAAATGTTTTTAACCTCTGAAATCAAGATGGAAAAAGATGAGCCTCTAATTAGTGTATTAAAATAGGCCTATGCATACAGTACGGTAGTACTTAGTAGTAGTAAGACTACTGTACTGTTTCTGTTACCGTAAGACTTCAAAATGATTTCCTGCATCAAAACCCGGGGACCTAGAGATTTCCACGGTCCAGCGCACACACAGTGGCTACCACCAGATTAGACAACATTTTCCAAAAAAAAATTAATGTGATACGACACTCCATTAGGAGTTATGAATTTTCAAATAAGGGCAAATAGAAAAATTTATTAGATTATCACTCCCGTCAGCATCAAAACTTCGGGAAATACTGATGCAAAAATAAAAAAAAAAATTTTTTTGCCGCATCAATTATTTCAACAGCATAAAAATAACAAATATAACAATGCAATTTGGTGACTTCAAATACATTTTCTTTGAAAAACTATAAAATTAAACCAGATTTTATACAATATTTACTATTACTAGCCAAATATAAACAGTCCCTCCCTCATTGATAAAAACAAAAGCGAAATAACCTATTGTTTAAACAAGCAAATTTCCAGGACAATTCCAGGACATTCCAGGTCAAATTTTCCGAATTTCAAGGACTCATAATATCTCTTGTTACTATAAAAGTAGAACAATTTGCCAATTTTACGACTGGTTATACAACATGCATGCTGTACTAATTTTAATTGCAAGATGTTCTTATGCATATTTTTATTTAGTAAATCAATTTAGTTGTTTCCATCACAGTAAAGACTGTTGGTTGATTGCATATTAAGTTTTACGTAAATCTAATTCAGAGGTGATAGATCGGTGTCTTTTTCTCACGCTCGTGGGAAATTCTGTTTGTCTCACACGTGTGCTAATAAGCAAAGGAATTCATCCGAGTGTGGCAAGTAAGACAGAGCCCACAGTTAACTACAGCAGACCTGATTCTCTGCTAGGCAACAAAAATGTGCACGTACAACATGGTCTTATCACTAAACCTGTCGGTGGCTTTGTGGTAAGTAATAACTTGATTCCATTGTGACGCCTCGGTGGAGTGTACGCCTGTCTCGGGTTGTTCAACAATTTACATGAAAGGAGCTGTGGCGATGTTGACATTGCTAAGCAATATAAATATAGGCCCACAGTGTCCTAATCTCCTTCGTTTTGGGTGCATGTTGCAGAGATATTAATTGTTATTTCATACATATTGGTCATTAAAATGTTGAAACTTGTTTAATTGTACATTGCGAAGTTGTTTATTTCATCTCTGTATTCATGGTTATTATTTTTATTTATAATTAATATTATAAACCTATGTAAACTTTTATAATCTATTATACAGCAAATGTTAACGTACGATGTGTTTGTGATGATTGCATTTGTTTATACGTAGAGCAAATATATACTGTACATTGTAAAACTGAATTATCAACATTTGCAAGCACTAAATTTAACACAGAATAGCAACACAAAAATGACAGCATATTCCTTTTAAAAATCCACTTTATTTGAAACAATGTCATAGGTATGGTAGTTTCTGGATTTACATATTTTTTATTTCTTCTAATTTTGAAGCAATGTTCGCCTCAATTTCTGCCAGTAATGACTTTTTCTCAGCGGCAGTTCGACGCGCAGGCTGTTCGCTTTTGGCAATACGGTCAGACTACCTTTACTCTCGGCCTGATCAGCAAACCTTATGAATGACTTTTTCAGACCTTCAATATCAGCGCAATACATCTTTTCTTACTCTTCTTTAAATTATCTAGCTCATCTAGCTTAGATTGCCTCTTTCGTGTTTTCAACGCCTCAGCTCCCATAACCCAGTCTGCGCTAAAAAAAAAATATGCTGTATAGTACATAATCAGTTGACAGTGTATACATGCCCAAATTTAGCATGTATTTCACAGTACCGAAAATTATTAGTGCCCTTACATGTACCCAACACGCGTCTCCTTTGTGTAACGTCAAAGAGCGAGAGCCGCGCATGAGTAAAGTAATACTATAGACATGCCGCCCTACTTTTGAGAAATAGCTACAGTACGGTATGCGGGCAACGGTCTGTATTTTAATTGTGTATGAGTATTGAAAAGACAAAAGCAAACGAACATTTTTTAGTTTATTTTAATCATGACCTGGAATTTACGTATATATCATGTGAAATAAATGGGTAAATAATCAAATTTCCAGGACATTGAAGAAATTTGAAGAAATGAAGGACAATCATAAATTTCCAGGACTTTCCAGTACTGGAAAATGCTCATTCGTTTTTCGAGGATATTCCAGGAATTTAATAAGGACGCATACGAACCCTGGAGTGATAATCTAATAATTTTTTCTATGTGCCCTAAACATGAGGACAAGAATTTAGCCTCAACTCAAAGCTTATCTTATTTTTGTTGGTTACGCAGCACTGACTTGGGTTGTTTGTTTGTCATCACTTCAAGGATGTCTAACTATTCGTGGAAAAGGCGTATTATTAAACCTAAAAAAAATGTTATAATATAATAATATATACAATTCGATTATACTGTAAAGTAGCTTACAGGTAGGCCTGTCCCTACATGTAGCTAGCACGGCCTAGAGAGCATAGGCCCTAGTTATGGCCTATGGGGAGGGCTAGCCTAGAGAGTAGGCCTAGCCTAGGCCTCAAATTCCTCCATGCTAGGCCCTAGCCTATCTTCTACAGACTACCGCCTAGGCCTAGGCAGGGATATTCTAGCTAGGCAGGAACAGTCCTCCTACACTCCTAGCCTAGGCATATGGCCATTTTATGCCTTAATGTCAATGTTGAATATAAATCGCTAAGTATATCAGTGTTAAAAACATTAGTCTTACACAAGAAATGCAGAGTTTCCCGCAAAGAAACACAAAACAAAATGTCTAAAAAAGGCGCTCAGTTTACAAAAAATCCGCCGTGTCTCGCCAAAGAGTATACAGCCATGCCTGATTGGTCAATGTATCTGTACCATTATTCAAATTAATTTTCTTTTAAATTTCTTTAGTATTTCTATTTTTAACATCATAAAGCATTATTAATAATTTTGAAATAGCTATAATTATTTTAGATAAGGACATTTAAATTTAATAAAGTCATTATTGGAAAATTCTTCTCTTCTTAAAATAACTTTTATATCACTTCTTTTAGCAGACACAGGTCAATACACAGTTACAAAACATGGGATCAAGCAATGGTACAACAGTTTTGTACATATAATGAGCCCTAAGAAGGCTCATCAAACGAAACACCATTGAAATATATTTACCCAATCCAAATATTTACCAAGGGCAAGGAGTCGAAACTGTAGTAATGGTGGCTTCATCAACGGTCAGTATGTGTATAAGACGTTTTAAATACGTTTTTTTGACAGGCATGCTATGTGCCCTCATCATTGGTAAGTTACTACAAAAACTCCTTGGTTACTCTAATCTTATGATGTTGTTTTGTTTTGTTATTTCAACATTTTTGCTTAGGTTAGGCCTATCATAAAAAAGTAAGATCAACCTCTTGCAAAATTGCCCATCTTTAGAAGGCTATAAAATGGCTGCTATGAGATATTGTGCCATTGCAAACACTTTTGTATGGTGGGGAAAAACTATCTAATAGAGTTGATGATGATAAGCTCCAAAACAAATGGAGCAACACTCAATCAATCTTCAATGTGATGTTGTTTTTGCAATGTACATACAGGATTTTTAAGTGTAAGGGGGTTACAGGAGTATGGTTATATTGTAATCTCTAAATGGTCTAAATTAATTGCAATTGTTAACATACATAACTGCACTCCTTGGTTCTGGAATTAACTGTTTGGATCACATTCTAAAGCCTGGTTTCCTGTTGACGTAAAGTTCAGAATTTCTTACTATTCATATGATTCTTACGACTGCTACAAGAAGTTGGACAAAAACAGCCGTGTCTTGATCATGCTGGGCCGGCCGCATACAAAATAGGCTGGTAACGATTCTTACAACAAGTTGAATTTTTCAAGCTCGAACGGCAAAGCCTCTCCTAACGTCGTCACATGCATGTTACGTCAAGTTGAATTTTTCTTTGCGACTGCGATATGTTAACATTTCTCACTTCCTGTTCTGGTTTCCTCATTAAAATAACCTGATGAAATTCGAGGACAATTTTCACCGTTCGATTTAAACAATTGTCTAGTCCTGTAGTACAGTATAAGCATAGAGAAATATTTTCTCTATGGTATAGGGGCCTAACTTTCTCGTTATCGATTTCAGTCTTTCGTTCTCAAAATATCAATTAGGCCTATATTGTACTTTGTTTATTTCATTTCACCTATTTAATATTATGTTTTGAACTGACAGAAAAATCTTATCTCCAGATATACGGTTATACAGAAAACATGATTTAAAGTTAAAATTATATAGTTTGGTGTGTTTAATATAAACAGGAATTTAAATTAAGAATGAAATACACTTGAAAAAATTGTTTATTGAAATTAGCAGAAAATATTCCAACTGGCAATAGGCCTATATATTTTATTTATTTATTTATATTATAATGTTTTATATATTATTTTTATATTATA
>NW_022739421.1:281087-313834 GCF_011630105.1 Anneissia japonica
CCCATCGGTCTTGTCAAGCCACCCCCACCCATCGACCAAAGCTCGTCGGGCAGTCGGACCAAAAAAAAAAAAAATTAGAAAAAAATAGGCCTACTGTAGTTTTCCCATCCCAGCCATTTCAAGCAATCTAGGAGTCCCCCTCCCATACCCAACCCCGGATCCGGCCTTTGGCCCTCAGATAACGCTGCGCGCTATAGTTACACCCATAAATACTTAGTCCCCCCCCAATTCGGACATTTTACCCCACCATAAATTATATCCTAGAGCCGCCACTGTGTATAGGGCTAACAAAATCTATAAGATTTTACATGCCTATCATTGTGTTTGAAAAAAATGGAGGATATGCTCCTTTTTAACCATTTTATTATCAATACGTAAGTCATTGAGAGTTCTAGTTCGTCGACAATGTTGCTGTATAGGCAAGATATACACAGACAGCATATGTTTCCGCTTACGTTTCTTATGAAAAGTTGACTTGGAGTCAACTTTTCATAAGAATCGCTTGCAACGCAACGTATGTGAGTTCATTCAACAAAAAGCCACTAAATCGCAGTTTCCTGTCAAATAGTGGAAAACGACGTATCACATGAAAATTCAATACGTCGGATTCCTGTCCAAAACTGTTTTGCGACGATTTTAGCTTAAGTTACGTCAATTTCACAACGCACCAGTCGCAATCGGTTTCCTGTCAAATCGCATTTTCTTTCGATAAAACGATGTAATCGTAAGTAAATCTGCCTTCTTACGTCGACAGGAAACCAGGCTTAAGCGGTTCTTCTAGGAGCTGGAGTTTTATCGGTTTGAGGTTTACAGTGGGCGTCACATGGTGCGCCAAGGTAGTAACAAGATATAAATTAACAAAACGTTTGTGTTGCCTTATTCAATTTATGAAATTTTATTGGCTGTGTTTTTTTTAATTTTTACTGTTATGTCAAATTTTGTATTGTGTGTGCTCCTATTGATGAAGCGAGCTCCATAGGGCCTATCTATTTTGTACATCATGAATCGCTTTCAATAATGAATCACTTTCATAATCGTAATTTTAACTTTTTGCCTGAATTTTTTATATTGAATATTATTGAATAAAATCCATGAATGAATGAATGAATGAATGAATGAATGATATCAAAATCAACTCTGACGCTAACAAAGCATTAAAATGTTATGGTATTGTGCATTGTTTGATGAATACACATGCCGCAATGCATTCATGAAATCATGTGGATTCACTTAGAACACTATACTTCTGACATTGTTTTGTTATTGTACATTCTCCCATGTTATGTAGGCCTATTCATTGCTGTTTTTTAACAGGATATTTTTATTACTCTAATTATAATAGTAATGCAATATTTATAATTAATAAAGGTCAAAGGACAACGGTCAAGGTCACAGAATTTTCAAAATAATTGTCTGAAACGCCTAGAGCATAAAAGAAAATAGAAATTGCCCCTAATTCCCGGCGGAGGTATGAATTCTATGGAGCAATCTAGATGTATCTAAATTTTTAGCATGGTGACTTATCAGTTATAATCCCAATATAAAATAAATAATAATTAAAATATGTTTAAAGTTTAATTGTTTATAATAGTATACTGCCACTGAAAACTGTATACTTGCAAATAAAAAAGAACACCTTTTAATTGCTTAATTAACAAAAAGAACAAAAATGAAACATATTGTCAATTAACTGATATTTCAAAACAAGATAGTTTTTGATAAATTCCTTTGCACTTCTGGCAGCAAATTTAAAGATAAAGTATTTTTGGAAATTATTGTGAAAGTTAATAAATTGCGTGATACTTAATTGAATTATTAATATCTTTGCAAGTGAAATGAAATGGCATTTCAAGTATCTATTAGAAGTAACAAAATATATGGAAAAAAAATTAACAAAATACATAGATAAGAAAAACACTGTACTGATTTAAAACAGAATCAAATCATAATGATATACAATTTTGCTGTTCAAGAAATTGATGAAACCTATAACATATTGAAACATACAGATATTCAATTATGCAAATTGTCATTGAGTTTATATGTGCTTTTATGGAGAGCATTAATAACATTTCTAACTCAAATTATATTTAGTTTTTCACAACTCCAAAATCCCAAAAGTGAGACTTGAATGGAAACAATTGATTGGAAAGGTGTATACAATAATAATAAAAGGAGTACATGGTTGAGTGGTTGTTTTGTGTTAAAACCCTTTAACCAGAATTAACTGTGGTTACAATAACTACTATGCCGACGTGGTCATACAGTCATAGTGCGCTATGAAGTAAAGATTTCTTGAGTCATGAAGCTAAGTAATATTATCAACTTAATTGGAGTAATTTTGATAAATGTTGGCCAAATAAATGCCATATCAATGTGTGAAAGGCTTGGAACATGTAAAGAAACAGAGAAGGACGCAGACGACCAGCAGACATGTGATTCAACAGATGGTTGCAATGAAGACACAGGTAGAGTAGTAATTAATATGCAGGAAATAGCTACTATTATATGATAAATACATTCATACTTATTGTTAATCAAAAGGTCAGGATTTAACAGTCTGACATAAAATATGGTCCACAAAATCAATTTATTCAGTGAAGGAAAGCACTTGTAAAATTTAATGATGAATTTGCATAATTGAATATTCAGTGTATTGAATATTTTGGTTATTTGATTTTTAATGTCTATCTATATATCAATTTTGAATATTTTTTTTTATAATATAGTATATCTTCCAATTTTCTATATAATTTTTTACATTTACTGATACATGTCGATTATTCTTTGACTTAAATCTGTTACACTTATAGTTATCGACTAAATATTTTGGTTATTTGGTTTTTAATGATTACCTATAAATTATTAATACAGGTCTCCCTCCAATTAAAGACCATTTTTAGGACCAGAGTTCCATGGTCTTTAGCAGCTTTAGTCACTAATTAGAATAATAAAAACAAAAGACATTTGTTAATTTAGGACTACAGAAAAGTGGTCTTTAATTAGAGGTGGTCTTTAATTGGAGGGGTCTTTCATTAGAGGAGACCTTTATTATGATACAGTACATCATACTTTTTGTGATTGTAAAGCTCCATTTATGTCTCCTTGGAACTTGACTTCGGCATCAACTGATCTTTGAAACAGAAACTTTGAGCAACTGTGACTGCAATTTGAGAGGACAGACACTCCCACAAAGGACGAATAAATGCCAGTTGCTTTCAGTTTCCCATGTTCTATTTTGCTGTGATCCAAAGCCAGTGACATGTGATTGAAATTGTTCATGTTACACTAGTTACTTAGTAAGTTCTAACACATCCATGATGCGGGTGCAACCCGTGCTACTGTGACGTTAGTTTAGTTAGTTTAGCTTGTAGTTTTATATTTCGCCTATTCCTTTAGGTTACAAAACGCTTTGTTTTCCCTGGTCATTGAGCCCACATGCTTAAGTGTTGCTGCTGGAATCTGCGCAGGAGCAGGCAACCCCACCAGGGACCCATTTATATTCCTGGGTGGAGAGAAGAAATGCAGATAAGTGCCTTGCTTCCAATTATGGTAGCGTTGAATTATGGGAACTAGTGGACAATCAAGTCGAAAGCAATCTCGGCAACTACATTAGTTATACTATAGCTAGTATCTTAGAGTTGTGTGTGAAAGTTGACATGAGCGCTACTGGTTGAGAGTTGAGACGAGCCACAAGTGTGTATTAAGCGAAATCTATATGCTCAATTATTATTACTTACATTTTTCATTTGATGTTTAATACTAACATACTTTAATCTCAATCTGTTGAAATTTTACTTTTGTATGTATACATATTAATTATTTATTTATCTAAATAGATCTAAATTAAGGATTGAGATGTCTTCACTTCCTGTGCTTATGAAAATGAAATCTAAATGCTTCATTTCCTTCTTTGCTTTCAGGATTATGCTGCGGTGTTGGTAAATCAGCAGTATCTACAAGGTAAGGGAATTAAAAGGCTTTATTCCTAATTATTGACATTATATTTTAATGCCATATAGAATTCTTAATTTGTTTTCCATCATTTGCATGCAGTACTGTAAATATATGAATGTTAAGTCAGGGTGAGTTTCTACTGAAAATGTAGAAAGAAACAATTCTCTTATCACAGGCTGGTTTAAATGATTGCAAGCCAAAGTTTGGAATATAACTATTGGATAAATGAGTACTGTAGCTCATGGTTGACTAAAAATTAATACTCATAATTTAAGTTAAAATAAAACTGTAACAGTTGAGTTGCCATGAAAGGATCATCTTATTTGACTGACCCAATTTCATTAAATCCGTTATTATTTTTGTGGTTTAATTGCAGTAAATCCTAAACTTTTGAGATTGATATAAATCCATTGGTTTCCTCTGAAGTTCATGAAAGATTTTTTCAATAATTCTACCTTGTGTTTCAAATACCTCAGTAGATTGTGTATTGTTATTGTGTATTTTTGTTTGGTATGAAAAGGATAAGATCTTAATTACAAAAACACTAAAGTAACAAGTGCCTTCTACAGAAGTAAAGAATAATTAGTACTGTATATATAAAATGTTATTGTCAACCTATACAAAATTACTACATAAGCTGTGGTTTCACGAGAAGTGTGCTTCACTTGGTGACCTACTTATTTGATATGTCCACTGTACTTGCAGTTATTTTTCTTAATCAGACAGCATACAGTAATTCATTTTTCTTTCATTGATTACAGTATAGCCACAATTACGGCATTTTATTTTATTTAAAAAAAAATTACCATTGAGTATAGAATATTATGCTACTGTATATTCATAAATATTTGGTTTAGTTACTGCAGCATAAAATTCTGATTCCTTTGAAATCTTTAAGAGCTCTGATATACATACCCTCTGTTTAATTGAATTCATTGATCTGTTTAAATGAATTCATCGATCTCTTTTGTTTTCGATTGAGTATTACTTAGTATAGCATTTGTCTGAAGTTGTTTGTTGGATTTTAAATTTTGTATGTTTGAGGACCTCTTTGAGTCAGCTTCGCTGTAAAACATGGGCGGCGGAACCGGGGGGGCCCGGGCCCCCCCCCACTTTTTGGCGAAAAATATATAATGTCTGGAGAACTTTGTATGATCGGAAATGCAAAAAAAGAAGGAGGGAAGAAGGAGAAGGATGGGAAAGAGAATGTTTATCCAGTACCCGACCGAGTTACATTCTGTCTCTTATACACATCTAGATGTCTGGGAGGAGGGGATCATGGGTCCTGACCCCTCCCTTATGCAACAAAAAAAGGGGAAAAAGAAAAGGATTCTAGACCTACCTTTTCAGGACCCGTGAGCTGATTTTTTTTTTTTTTTTCTGCTATTAGAAAATTAGAATTTTGAAGAACATAAAATTCATTAAAACACACTTCAAATGTCGGGAAAGCTCAATTCCTGCATTCTAGGAATCAAAATTTTCCCGGGGAAGAACCACAGGACCTCCCCACCCCCCACCTTTCTTTTTGGGATTTATCGATTCATGAAAAAACTACGTATGCAACTTACTCAATCTTTTTTTATGTATGTATACACACATAAGGCCTATTTACTGTAATAACAATGGGAAAAAATTATCTGAAAGTTTTTTCTTTTGATTACTTTTTTGTTCTTCAAAATTCAAGGTTTTCCCATCTTGAAAACGGTCTGGTAATTTTTTCCCATTGTTTTTTTTTTGAAGAACTTTTTGAATTTTGAAGAACTTAATTACTTTTAAGTTCTTCAAAATTCAAGGTGTTCCCCTCTTGAAAATTATTATAATGAATCAATGAACCCAGGGAAAGGGATGTTCGAGTTCTTCCCGGGAAAATGTTGATTTCTAAATGGTGAACAATGAGATTTCCCGACTTCTGAAGTATTTTTTAATGACTTTAATTTAAAACCCCCGACCCAAGACCCCTGTTACGTGCCTGCTTATAAGTGGGACCCCCCCACTTTGAAAAACGTTCCGCCGGCCCTGTAAAAGGCCCTTCATGAAACATTGTTGAATAAATAAAATAAATACTGTGCTATATATTAATATTTTACAGAGAAAGAGGAATGGAGGATGATCATGATTCAGATATTGAAAGTGAAATACGAAAGGTAAGGATTGGATAAATCCGCCCTCACATTGGATAATCTTTACCAAAACAAAGGGTAACCAGCTTTACCTACATCATATGTTGAGGTCTTACTGAGGGCCTTTTGATTTGATTTATTTTGTATGTCACAGAATATAACAGCAATTTTAAAACATCATCAAGATGTATAAAGTGTAGAAATAAAAGTATTTATTATTTATTTATTCTAATTTCAGCCATGACAAACAAAAGTAAAAAAACAATAAAATTAAAAAGGCAAGAAGAAACCAAACAGCTGCAGAACACCTATACAAATCAAATAGTTTGTCGCTCTCACGTCACGAACTAACACAATCAAAGTAGATTTTGTTAGTTTGTGAAATCAGAGTAGCGCGTCAAAACAAGGGCGTATTGGTTGTCCAGCACTTTTGTATTCTTTACCACACAAAAAGTTGTTAACAACAACAACGCATGTTTTGATGCGCTTTCTTGATTTCATGAACTAACACAATCTTCTTTGAATGTGTTAGTTCGTGATGTGAGTAATAAATTATTATCATACATCTGAAATACTCAAGATTCAAGATTGTTGTCTTTGCTCCAGTTTACAAATTCAACTACAAAATTACTATACAGAGTTTCATTTTCAATATTTATGTAACCACCATCTGTTCTTACCATATCATCCGCTAATTTAATTACAGAACATGAATTGTTTGTACTAGCAGTGAATAAAGTACACAGTATATGTGACATAACACAGACCCTGTGGAATGTCAACATGTAAAATCTGCTCATTAGAAAAATTACCATTTATATTAACAAGTTGTGGTCTGTGTCTTAGGAAGAGATTAGATACTTTCTGGTCCAGTAATCTTGCTATAGAAAAAGTTCTAGCAACATCCTCAATGTCATACATATAACAGAGCAGGATAATAAAACAAATGCCAATACTACTACTTATGCCAATAATACTATAAAATATTACTGTACTTTATTTAGTTGTTATTAATAATTAATGATTCTTTTTCCTTCTCATTTGCAGGTTGTTCAGCCATTAGTTGATAAAATTAAAGAATTGGAAAACAAGTAAGTATAAAATTCTCCAAAGATTCTACTTGAATCTATGCAACAGAAAACTAAAAATCAATAATAAATGAAGTACTATTAAGACATGTTTACACTATTATGATAGCACTCAACGATACAAAGCTAAAAACAATTGTTTCTATAAAAAATAAAAGAAATATGAGAAGTTTCACAAAAATACAATTCAATAAAGATTTATTGTGTATATGATAACAAAATATTTTCACAAATCAAACAAAATGACATCATAATCATGGAAAAATGATAAAATCGTAGTAGTAGAAACGATTTTATTGTTTCCCCAGAATATGAGGTCATTTTATTTAAATTGTGAAATAATTTTTTTATCATGTACACGACAAATCGTTAATTGAATCGTGCTAGTATGAAAAATTCTCTTATTTCTTTTATTTTCAAAATGAACAATTGCTTTTCAGTTTTTTATTGTTGATCGTTATCATCATAGTGTAACCTTTAGGCTGTCCAAGCACAGTGATGTTATAATCAGTCTGTCTGTGTATCCGTAACTATTTATGCCTTACTCCATGCATTTTGGTATAATTGTAACAGGGCTAAAAATCATTGTTGAGAGATCAAATGTATGAGTTAAATTTTAAAAAGCAGTATTTTATTGGCCCCTAAAATAAACTGCTCATAGGTTTTCAGATTGTGGGTCGGTCGGGCTTGGAAACTCAATATTTTCTTTGGCCATATATTGAATTCATACATTTAATAATATATAAATAGATTGATTTAAATTGATAAATTTATTGTAACATGAAATATTTAAAAGAAACTGCACAAACTGAATTTCCAACATTTGGATTTAACAAGTGTTGGTATACAGTAAATAACAGATTGACAATATCAGGCATCATTAAGGGGATGTCATAAATATGTGTATTTGTACAACTTGACAGCTTAATATATTGAAACATTTTTTACCCATTTAGGACTACTCGGAAGTATCCAGAAGTAAAATTTCTCACAGAAAAAGATCGCAAGAGAGTATTGGCAAGTTATCTTAGGGAGTGGTTTCAGTTATGAGAAAATCCTATTGTCATATGATTTCAACCCAGGGCCCTGGCCAGGGATTTATCAATCTCAACTAAGCAAATGTCTTAAGTCAAAAAAGTTAAGATGTCCCTAATAAATATCTTAAACTTATTTATTACCCAATCTTAGCAAATTCTTGGCTTAACAATCGTCCTTAGATGACGCCAACGTACAATCGACTTTCTAATTTTAAGCAATTTTTAAGCTTAAAGCAATATGGATAAATTTGACTTAAGCAAAAAAATGGACTTAAGACAAATTTAAGCTGATTTCTAGTTTGATAAATCTGGCCCCTGGCATTGGAAGATTGTTTGGGAGATTAGATTATGTCTGATTTTTAATTAAATTGCTGTGAGACTGTGCTGGGAGACCATAGAGTACTACAGTATTATGTCACAATACCATGTGATGCTACTCCGTTGCTATTGTTGCAAAATGCGTTCAATGATATGTCATTTTCTCCACTGACAAACCATTTGAGCTCAATTTCTAACGTAATTATTTAGATGTTGTATCTTAGTTTTTCTTTGTAAATTTTAACTGATGATTAAATATGTGTTCGATAACTAATATAATGCAAGCTTACATTTTGATGGTAAAATATTAGATTTTAAAATGCCTATTCCAGAAAGCCTATGAAGTCATTCAGCATAATGAACGGTAACTAACGTCTGGTTGTAAACAAAGGGCGCTACCTGGCGTTGTGATGACACGACTGTGGTATGCTATAGGCTGATTTTAAAAGAAACTGTTTATTTAACCAGAGAATTATTCACTTTTTAACCAATTCAATTAAGTTTCTGCTTCTCAGTTTTAAGTTTATATTTCCTTCATCAAACTAATGCCATAATACACTGTTTGATATTTATTTTGTTTGAATACTGTTAGTTTAATATTATCATTTCAAATTGATTACTATTATTGTTATTAATGTATTCTTTTAATTTTAATATACTGGTGGTTCCATTATTATGATTATTAAAATATGAATTAATTATTATTTTACATGTTAGATAACGGGTGGCTCAGGGTTTGTAGGCTCTCATCTTGTTGATCGATTGATGATGGAAGGTCATGAGGTCACCGTTGTTGATAATTTCTTCACTGGACGTAAACGCAATGTAGAGCATTGGCTTGGGCATAACAACTTTGAGCTGATCAACCACGACATTGTGGAACCGCTTTTGATTGAAGGTAGTTTGCATAGTTTCCATATTATTTGTGTAATTCTGTTGTAATTTGATTTGTTTCCAAAACAATTTATTAAACAAAACTGTTTTAATTTTTTGTGTTTAATTGCAGTTGATCAGATTTACCACTTGGCATCCCCAGCTTCGCCCCCTCACTACATGTATAACCCAATTAAAACAATAAAGACCAACTCAATGGGTACACTAAACATGCTTGGCCTTGCTAAACGTGTCAAGGCCCGATTACTGCTGGCATCAACATCTGAGGTTTATGGAGGTACAGTTGTTTCCATTATTTAGTTTTGATCATTCACAACATAAAAAATATTGTATCCAGTATGGAGGTGTAGGTTGGTTCTTATGGTCTTTGAATAATTTAAAGAATTTTATTTGATTGTCCTTTTACAGATCCAGAGCAACATCCCCAGACAGAGGAATATTGGGGTCATGTGAATCCCATTGGTCCTAGGGCGTGCTACGATGAAGGCAAACGTGTTGCTGAGACCATGTGCTATGCATACGCTAAGCAGGTTCGCCATAAGTCATATGATTTTAAATTATGATTCTTATTTGAATTTGTCAAGGTTTATGCACTAAGTTGCTGCTGTTTTTTTTTTATAAAATGGTGGTTGCATACTATTTCCAAATGTAGTGTGTGTCCGGTATGAAACTATTGATTTCCAGAATTTTAAAAACCTAATTTATTTGTAATGTTATATTTCTACTATAATGTTAGTATTTTTGTTTATATTTTTACCATAAAAACAAGACTTTCATTTTGGGACAGAATATTTTGATTAAAATAAATCCAATATGTCATTCAAATCAGTACAGTAATTCATTTTTGTCTGTGTGAGATTGCATATGGGCAAGTAACAAACATGACATTGAAAACAGTGGGAATTTATTATGGTCAAACTTATAACCTGTTCTGTGGAATATAAACCTGACAAGTTGATGTCAGGAAAAAATTGAAATAAAAATATTTTTTTTTTTATAAAATCTGAGATTCTGACAAATTTGTGTGAGGATGATAGCCTGTTTTATGGCCTGTTAGATCTATCTTGGATATGATATAAACAAGTATATTCAATTGTCTTCTAAAATTTGCAGGAAAATGTTGAAGTAAGAGTAGCAAGAATCTTTAACACGTTTGGACCACGTATGCACATGGCCGATGGACGAGTGGTCAGTAACTTCATTATGCAAGCGCTGCAGGGCGACCCTATTACTATATATGGGTCGGGTACGCAGACTCGCAGCTTCCAATATGTAACGTAAGTTCAAACATTTAGAGTATGATGGTAGGCTTACGATGCATATATTGCCATGACTACTTTGTACTTAATTACAATACTACTCCTGTCAATGGCTCAAGCACCATTTTGTACATACAGTCAGTGCATTGGTGTATCAACCTTCCTATACTCCTGGGTGGAGAGAGACAGCCACAGATAAAGTGCCTTGTCTAAGGACACAAGTGAAATGGACAGTGAGGGCATGAACCCCTGACCAAGGTTGAGAGACCACTTTCCAACTGCTGCGCCAACAGCTCTTACCTTAGTATTGTATATACGATACTTTTGTTACCAGTTTAGCAAAATGTTTTAGAATAACAGTATTAGAAGTAATTAAGAAAGAAATATACAGAGAGCAGTCAATGAGACAGGCACATATTCCTACAAAAAGCATCACGTTAAGCTATTTTACTTTCATTTAATGTACAGAAAATTTTAAATACATTTCATTATGAACTAATAATAAATGATGTTATTTTTGTAGAGATTTAGTAGATGGTTTGATTCGATTGATGAACAGTCAAGTTTCAACACCTGTCAACATAGTAAGTCAGGGTTAAATCTATCAATATTCTTTATAGTGAAAAAATAATTGATGATGAAAAAGTAATGTGGATTTAAAGAAAAACAACAATTTGTAATAATATTAATATTTTGTATGCAAACACAGAAACTGTGTTTACAGTTTCGTAAAGAGGTCACCTCTACTTGATCATAGATTGAGATGTAAAATGCTGCATCACTACCTAGATGCACAATGATCTTGCTGAAACTGTATTAAGCAGAGTTTCTCTATTGGTGACAGCATTGTAGATTATCTGGGCTTAGTATAGCGATAATAGCACATAACTCCAGTGCGTATACATTCTCTATTAAAGAAATATATGTTCCACATTCATTTTATGTCACATTATTTATTTAATCTTCTTACTTCTCTTCTAGGGAAATCCAGATGAACACACCATTTTGGAATTTGCTCAGATTATCAAAAATTTTGTTGGTAAGAGAATCAACAACTAAATACAATATGAAAATGTATGTTATAGCGCCCCCTATTAATCTTTTGTGTTACCTAACTACTTTCATCTGTAATTGTAGTATTGTGTGTTTTCTGAGTAATAGTGGTTTCTTTATGCATTGAGTACCTTTCTTAGTTATATGTTTATGATAATTATATTTCTTGTGTTGGTTTTAACAATGTTCTGTAAACATGTAATGCATGGGATGTCATTATCTCTGTTTTATCTTTTACATTATAGTACTTAAGTTTATAATTATATTTCTTGAATTGTAGTTTTAATACAGCTCAATGGAGCTAAAGTTGGTCTTGTTCAGGAAGAGAGGGAAGGGAAATATTTAGTAATTAGTTTTGGTTAGGAAAGAAGCAGATAAATTTAAATATTATATTAAAAAGTTTACCAATAGCATATGTTTATGGTAATGACATTTCTATCTCATCCAACGTCAAGTGTACTGGTTTTAACAGTGTTCTGTAAACTAAATACATGGGATATCATTATCTCTGTTTATCTATTGCATTATCATACTTAAGTTTATATTTATATTTCCTGAAGTGTAGTTTTAATGCATTGTTTATGAAAAGAGCGAAGGGAAACATTTTTATTTAGTTTTGGTTAGGAAAGAAGCAGATAAATTTAAATATTATATTAAAAGGGTTGCCAATAGTATCAGTCATGAGAAAGGGATTGTCTTATGGTTGTATATTTTTTAGTTTTGTTGTAAAGTTTTTACGTCCAAATAATTATTATTAGTTTATTGTTATAAATAAGTGAATCTCTGTTAATAAGTCAATTCATAGTTTGAACTGTGCATGCCCATATCAAGGTCAGTCGACATAAATGAACAATCATACACACAACATAGGTTTATGTCAATTGACCTTGGATGCAGGCATGCATAGTTCAAACTGATGTTTCAAACTGTTTTCTCTTTAATTTTCTTTTATTTGTGTAGCTTTTCTTTTCTACCACTCTTTTTTCTGTTTCAACCATTTATTCTGTTTTTATTTTCTTTTCTGTTGCCCTGGAAAGCACATAGAGACGAATGTTTTATGCGCTATGCAAGTGTACAACCATTGACCTTTGACCAAACTATGAGTTAATTGATTAAAATATGTTTTGCTTTGTTTCCCAAATTCAGGAGGAACTAGCGAAATAGTACACAAGGAGGCAGCACAAGATGATCCGAAAAAAAGAAAACCAGATATTAGTAAAGCAAAGAGGCTCTTGCAGTGGGAACCAAAGGTGTGTAAATTTCCCTAGGCCATACCTTTATCATCATCATGACACACCATCATTGTTATCATCATTATCATCATATCATCATCATATTATACCTAAATATATTTAAGAAGATGCAGGCGCGGGCAGAGGCAGATGCAAACAGTGCAAACGCATCACCCTAAATTGTATTAAGAAAATAATTGTATTGTATTGTTGATATGAACATATTACCAGTAAGATTTTTAAGGTATTAGAGACTTGGGAGTGCAATTTTCGTGCGCCTAGTGGTCTGGACTCATGCATCCCCTACTGTCAAATCCTGCATCCGCCCCAGATATGAAATAAATAATACATTCTATACCTTCCATATTTATATATTTTCTTCCAAAATTTTCCTTTCCATTTAGGTGCCACTTGATGAAGGAATTTCAAAAACTGTTGAATACTTCCGCACGGAATTAATGCACAGCGACAAGATGTGGCAACCAAAGTTTTTACGTGATGCGCACTAAGAGGTGTATGCGCACTAAGAGGTGTATGCGCACTAAGAGGTGTATGTTCTCAAATTCCAAATTTGAATATTTATTAAAGTAGAAATAAGGTTTTAACAAAATTTCTATAATTGGTGGAAGGCGAGCAGGGGAGGCAAAGGAGTCAGGGACTGATAGAGAAGGTAAAAGGAGGCGGGGGATTATAGATGGGAAGTGTACAGGAGGCAAATGATGAACACACATCATTTCACAGTTGAACAGAATGCAATAGACGGATACACTCCAAGTAAGTGGTGGCGCCTGGATATGACGACAAGCAGTTCAGTTGTCTAATGGAGCAAAGCATTAGTAGGGACCCAGGGTGCTAATCACCAGGCGTCTAGAGATACTGGGTAATTTTAGACCATTTTAAGCTGTTCTTAGGCATTTTTTAGCTGTTTTGAGAAGCTTACTAGCATGTATGTATTTTAAACAAGTTTTTTTACGATAGACGATGCAACACTGTCTGCTGATTTTTGGTGGCAGTCTGAATGGATCGTCATTAAAAATGATCCATTGCGCGCACGTTCTTCACAGAATCGTGTCGGCCAACAGCGAAGTGAGTGCCCGGATTAACGAGTCATGTCTGACAGGAGGCTTAAGTGCCCTTCTCATCGCTGCCCTCACTGACTCCATGTGAAAGGTTACAGAGGTCGAAGGGCAGCAGTGGGTCAGAAATTGAGTCGGGGAGGCATGGAGGATAATTTCTTGATTAAATATAAAAACATTATCATGTTTTTATTTTTAATTGACCAAAATGTGTATAATTTTCCAGTTGCAGTAAATACCAGGACCTTTAAATTTTACTTAGATTTTTAAGTCAAATTTATCTTTTCATTCAGCTTGAAACTAGAAATTATTCATGTAAGCTACTTTTTTTATTTGCATGGTGCTAACATTATGTTTAGTGGTCTCATAAACCATTAATACTTTGTTCAGGAATTAGTGTTTTATAAGTGGTCCTATACATCAGTAAAACATGTTAAATTTATTTTTCTTCATAAGTTCAGTGCAAGAATCTGATCTTGCATATGGAAAATATTAATATTAAAAAGTATATCATTACACTATTTCATGTATTTTTGTTATAATTTATAGATTTTAACTAATACCAACGTTGCGCATGTTTTGTAATGTTGTCTTATTCTTTCTATTTCCTTGTCTTCTATACATTTTGCAGGATGTGGTAAAAATTATTGCACTGTTTGCAATTTTTATTTCCTTAAAGGCTTTCAAAGTCAATAATTCATTGTCGGAAACACATTAATTTTTAAGTTTGTAATATTGTTTTAAATAAAATAAATGTCTATCACTATCACTTTTTCTGTGACTATCCATATAATAATAATTTGGCAATGTAAAAGTAAAATGTTGCAAGGAATAGGCATGACCCCAAGCAGTAGACTGCTTTTACTGCATTGTCTAAAACAGATATGACAGAGTTTACGATAAGTTGTAGATTTGAGGAAAACTATTTTTACTGTACATTTGAATAAAATTGTCTTTCTTTATTTGCAAATAAAATAAGTTAGAATTTGTATTGAATTTTGTGTCATTGTGTTTATCTTTATTACGATTATCATTAGAATTGCTTGTTAATTATTTACGAGGGGTTGGAGGTGAAAGGGACCCTGTCTGGTAAGAAGCCAATTATTTTCACTGAGAGTGCCATTTCCGGAAATTTAGGTGACAATTCTTAAATTTTTTGCCAACAACACTGGGGCTACGGAGAATTTGGACCCCTGTATGGTACACCTGCCAACTCTCACGCATAATGCCTGAGTCCAGCATGACCATCCACTTTTTACGTCTCGCACCCATCTTGCCCTCTATAAAAAAATTTAGAGATAAAATGTATAGACCCATTATACCCTAAAATTCATCAATAAAAAGTGTATGCATGTATTAACGAAGCTGTACCGACCGATGACTAATCAGCAGCAGTTCCACCACTACAATTTAAAACAAATAACAGAGGGCGCTATATACACAGTTAATTTTTTTTGTTTCGCGTATATCGGACGCCAAGGTATATTTTGGGAACTGGGAGTCGTCTTTACTGTCATGCAAGCACATGTCAACACGTGTTAAAAGGATTCAGAATTACTTCTCCAAATTTGGGACAATTTAAAGTACTGTAGATTGGAATATCAACAATAGTTGACAAAGTCAAAACTCACTTCAAACTGGAAAAACTCAAAACCGCAAGATTTTTTAAATCTTATGTTTTATTTTATGAGACTTCCCTTGTACAATTATGTTTCTACTCACAATTATACATATAATTTTCATATGGTTTTCACATATGACTACATTATTTGAAAAATCCTTATTTATCTTTTGACCATCAACAGAATATCAAATGATTATTGATCGCACATTATACAATCATAAATGTTACATCACATGGTTGTATATATATTAAGCATATGATCATACCATGATCATGATGATCGTACATGATCATGAATGTTACATTGCATGGTTGTATATATTACATATGATCATAACCATTATGTGGATTATACATTATATATATATACAGTATATATATATATATATATATATATACAGTATATATACATATATATAAATCATATGATCATACCATGATTATCATATCTCACCACAATCACATGATCACAGTGTTTACATCACATGGTGTCACATTATATGATCATACATGATAGAGATCCCACATCACATGATCATAAACATTACATCATATGATCACATCACATGATAATGAATGTTAAACACCTCATGTATCACACAATGTTGCATCACATGTTATAGTATAACATGCGATAATGATTCCCTCGATCATAAATATTACATCACATGATCATAAAGATCATGAATGAAACAAAATACTTAATAAAATATTTAAAATATTCCTAAAAACAGGTTAAAAACAAAATATTTCTTGATATCAAAACCAAACAGGTCTGGTTAACAAATTATGAATATTGTTTTGTTTTTACCAATTTGCTAACTATATATATTTATATAATTATTATGAATGTGTCTAGTTAACACCGGAAAATAAACATTCAATTCTAATGAGATTGTATCTTAAATTACACAAATATGAAATTAACATTTACTATAATACTATTGACATGTAAGATTCTTACAAACTCTAAGTTTAACAATGTTATTAAATACATCTTTATCCATAAACTTATTTCATGTACTGAAACTACTGAAATCAAAATAATTAATGGAGACAATGTTGAAAATTAGTTGGAGCTACAAACAAATAGTACATGAGAAGGCTGGGATAACTTTCATTCTATGATATCTGGAAACTGCTTAGGAACAATAAAGACAACAACAATAATATCGGAATTGATATCACGCATTTCAGCTATGATACAATGCGCTGGTGATTTTGTTATCATTACCCCCGATCGCTGCGCCCCCCCGGTGAATGGGTTACTATTTACAAAACAGCATGAAGTGCAAACTTCTCCCATCCCTGGGGGCATTCTAGTTGTGCTGTAATTGAATACAAACACACACACTGATACATTCAATGCCACGATATCTACCAAGTACTCAATTATATTCCTGGGTGGAGAGAGACACATGTAGGCAAAGCGTCTGGCCCAAGCACAAAAGCGAAATACACAGGTTCGAACCTCAACCTCAAGGTTGAGAGATCAAAACGTATTTGCTGAAAGGGTATAGTACATCTAATAGTATATTTATCTCTATACATTCACTAGTAAAAAATACACCTCTACATAAATAGTAAGTGGAGAATTATTATTGAGGGCGTCCTGTACAATGAAATATATTAAGTTTAGAATCATCAACAATTTAATAATGAGGACAAGTTCCATTGAATAAAGGTACTTAAATATTTAACTACTTCAACAGTTACTTAAGTTACTTGTTCTATGAATGCATAGGTACTGTGGCGCTATTGCATTTAATCACAAGCGACAGACAATAAACTGGGATTTTTAGTGTATTTTTAGAGACAGTCTTTGATATCAAATTAATGATGAAACAAATATTAAAACCTCTAAGAAATAGAAGGCATCAGGGAAACAGGAAAATCCCCAGGCTAAATCAGTGTAGTTAACCATTTACACTTGTCTGGAAATATTTAAGTCATGTGAAAATTTCTGGAAGACTCTTTATAGGTGGATTTACATTGGAGCATTTTTGTTTTTATATGAAATAATTGATTCATATTCAGACTTATGAAAAATGTTAATCAATACACTTTCTTAATTAATTAATTAATTGATTAAATAATAATTGCATTATTTGTTGAGCATAACATTTCTTTTTCAACGCAATGCTTATGGTCCAGCAGTATAAAACCTGAATCATTATTACTTTCAGTCATATTTATGTTGATCCTAAATTTCTAGAAACACTATTCCATTAATTTTTTTATTTATTTTCATACAATTATTTCACAATCACCTACACCTTTTCAAGATTATTCCAATTTTAAAAAGAGTTTCTTTTGTATAAAACAGTAATAATTGAAGCCAGTACAGGATGAATCTATGAGGCTTAAAGGGGGTGGGATTGTTGAGTGGGACTGTAAAGGTTTGGGCGAGCACCAAGACTTGAACCCAGAACCCAGGAATCTTCTACACTATAATTATTGTAATGGACCACGACGTAACTACGTAACTTGGGATTCTTGTCTTGATCTGGCCATGCCAACTAGAAACTATAATTCCTTGAAATATGTTGAATAATTTTCTTCAACATGATGTATTTAATGCATATTATAACAATTGGAGCATTAAAAAAGTATCTAAGAAAACATGACATTTAATTTAGCCCATGGCTCAAGTGGCTTGTAGATTTCCTTGTAATGCAAATTGCCATATTTGGTGAAATTGCTAAATCAAGCTTTCCAGAATGCCAATCAAACAAACACCAATCAATCAGATCATCAGTACTAGAGTTTAGATCATTGGCTATGGCCAGATGCATATAATAATACATTTTTTTTTTACTATAAGACATTAATGTTTAGTGCAATAGCTTATGTTGTCTTAAAATTTTGGATCAACTGCTTAATATATATTCACGATTGAGGGCAGAGTTCTCATAAAAACTTATTCAAAATAAGTATTCCAAAAATCTAACCAGCAAAACATAAACATGAAACAAAGTATTAAACAAAGTTAGTCCAATTCAAAATCAAGATATTATATTACACATTTATTTCAAAATTAGTTCATTGTGTAATTTGAATAAGGAGCATATCTGAAAATAAGATTGATAATCAATACCTCCCAGTTATTGTTAACTTGACACAAGAAAAATTATCAAAATCTGTAAATTTAGTATAAAATTGGCGTCAGGTAAGAAATACAAACATTTTTTATAATTTACACTTGCAATCTGACCTATTTAAGTTTCAAACCAAAACAATACTTTAGATAAGACAGGGATGACCATGATATAATTATTTTTTAAAAAAATCAAACAGCAAGATATTTTGGTTTGTTTTTCTAAGAGATCAATGCATTTTCAAGTCCATCACTGACTTCAATTTTGTGCCACAGTTGTAATTTGGTCATCTATCTGGTGGAAGGACACCTATCTGTTATACTACCAAATTAAAATTGGAATTTAAATACAAGAATTTGATAGAGGAAGTTTTTAATAGTTAACAAGACACCAAACTTTGATTTGTTCAGAATCAAATCAAATTATTGAGCATATAATGCCCCATGGTATTTACACACAGTTTGCCGTATTTAATTTGTAATAAACCTGGCAACTCAAATTAAATCCTCCAATATGTTATCCATCCGCCTTGCTGGCAGCCATCTTGATTTGCTGGTATGCTACTGACCAGATATCTCAATGAAAAGCATTCTTAGAGCATCAGTGTTGCTTGAGGGTTTCTTTTGCAGCCAGAATAAGGGGCACCAAACTTAGTAGAGGCTTAGATTTCTTGAGAAATTTATGCTGAAATTAAGAAGAAATATATCCAATATTAAATTTCAACACTCAACCAACTACACAAAACAAACAAAAACCCAACAATTCAATAAAATATATTTTTACCTCTAGAATTTCTGTATTTCTTAGTTTGTTTAACTTGTAATTTGATTTTATACAAAGTCGCCATATTTGTTATACAATATTTTACTGTTAAGGTTGTTTTTATGCTTGATGTTGGTTTTTTGGAATAAAGACCAATAAAAAAAAAATATATCGTACTTAATTTGATAAACAACCTGCTTTGAATAAATGCCCCCTTGAATAACGTCCCCTCTAGAACGTCCTTTGGAATAAACACCTCCCTTGAATAAACGCCCCAGGGCATTTATTTTGTCCTTCAATACCCCCTAAATGACTGTAAACTAATCTAATGGAAGCAACATCATTCTTAACACATTCTAATAATGTTCTACTTCAATTCAATTACATTTTTCTAACCTGGTTGGGATCACTAAGCCTTTATGATCACTCAATAACACATTTTGACAATAATTAAGTGTTGCAGTTCCACATATTCAGTGAAATTAAGGGAAATATATTTCAGTATATACGTATGCATTTCCTACCAATAAAAATAAAAAATTGCCTTCCTCAAATAAATGTCTCCCTCGAATAAACGCACCTAAAAATCCTTCTCAACAATAAAACCCTCAGGGGCATTTATTCGAATAAATACGGTAAATGAAATAATTGAATGCGGTCTAAGAATAATGGTTACCTGTAAGAGTTCACCACTTGATGCTCGCTTGTCTACATCCATATCCAAACATTTGGACAAGAAATCACGAAATTCTGCTGTCAGTTTCTCAGGGTGCTGAATTTCTGGTGTACCATTTGTTGCTATCAAATACAATGCCTGCGCCAAACAAAAATATACAACTATTAATATATTACATAAAGAATACCTGAATTCTGTAACGCGACATCAGTCTCAGAATTCAGTGTAGTTAATTTGGAACTAAGGATAACTTATTACTAAATTATGTTTATTTATTTATTTATTTCTTGTTTAACATGTGTTAACATCTCAGTTGAAAACTAACTGTTATCCTTATGTTCCCAGGATATGATACACAAAACTTATAATCCTTATCTACTTACTTTAATAATAATAGTACAATACATAAGAAGATTAATGACAATAATAATAATAATAATTTTAATAATAATAACATTAATAGGATTAAATAAGCCAACAATTAAGATGTAAATTGTTTTAACTGTCATCGACTCATCTAATACTATAATTCCTAAGAACAACATTAATATTTATAATGATGATAATAATAACACTAATAAGATTAAATAAGCCTTCAATTAAGATGTTAAATAAATTGTAATAGCAAGGCCTATTAATCAGTCTCAATCATTACTTGCTATAATAAACTTACTCTTATTACCAAATTATGTTTTGGTATTGAAGCTTTTTACTCAGTCTAAATCATTACTTGCTATAATAAACAAACTGTTATTACTAAATTATGTTGTAAAAGCAAAGCCTTTTAATTAGTTTAAATACTGTAATTACTTGATATAATAAATATAACATACTCTGAGAGGATTTTCATTTAGATATGGTGGTTCACCCTCAATCATCTCAATGGCCATGATGCCTAAACTCCATATGTCAACTTTCGGTCCGTACTGTTTCCTAGTAACCACCTCTGGGGCCATCCAGTATGGCGTGCCCACCATTGTGGTCCTCTTGCTGTTCTCAGGAGTTATCTGAGCGCAGAAACCAAAATCAGCTGAAGAGAATTAAAGTGCAACAATATGTTATTTAAAAAACATTAAAACGAAAAAAAATAATATTTTTAAAAAAAATTTCAAATGAATTTGTTCAAAAAATTATCTATGCTGATTGAGAATTAATATCGTACAAATTCTTATAAAAAACTTTTAATTTCACTTTTTATAATTAATATTATATTAAATAATTATTATGCTGGGTATTGTTTATGATTGACTGATTTATTAATCGACTGCTTTTAAGATAATGTATCAAATTATAATGGGGTAAATGCATGTAATAATAATAGTGTTGATGGTGGTGAGGATGACGATGACTATGATAATGAAGATGATGATAAGGATGATGATGATGATGATGATGTGTGATGATGATGACAATGATGACAATGTTTTTCGGTCCTGTTTGACATTGCCTCACATGGGTAAATAAAGAATTTTTGGTCCAGTTTGAAATTGCCCCAGGTGGGTAAATAAAGAATTTTTGAATGATGGTTATTATGCAATGTTAAAACAATTTTCTTGATCGATTCATACTTAGTTTAACATTGCCGTCCATTCCTAGCAGTATATTGTCGCTCTTGATGTCCCTATGAATGACTCCATTGTCATGTAAAAACTGCAGAGCCTGTAAACACTGTACACAAAACAAAACAATTTGACTGCAATCTATACATTTCATAAGTTTCTAGTTTTTGTTTCTAATTTATATAGTGTGATTTGGTGAAATTAAATAAAGATGCTAAAGATAAAGTCACTGTTAAGAAAAAAAAAATTAAGGGACTAGCAGATAACAGGACTTGGTTATAGAGCATTAAGTGTCCAAACTGATCAGCTTCCACGTCTCAAGGTACATGGAGGAATTTTGTTATAGAGCATAAAGAGTGAATGATCAGCCCTCTCTCCACTTTTCAAGCAACATGGAGATAATTATGTGAAACATTTTCAACATTGTAGTTGTGGTTTATAGCAAAGGTAATAAATAGCAGAAGATAGAGCAGCTTCCCAATATAGTGGAACATCCGTTCAAAAGGCATTGTGGGTACACGGAGAGCAATTTTGCATCATCTGTGCAGCGGCGCTATATAGAAATAATAAACAGCAATGAAGGCGCTGCTCTGGTTCATTTGTTTCCTGTAGTTTCTCCACTTAGTAAAATGTTCAAATTTTAGCTCATCCGCAGGAGGGCGAATGTTCCATCGATTTTAATGCAAATACGCGGAGCAGCTCATTCTTCTGCTATTTAATTCTTTGCTTATAGTTAATTGTTAGAATTATCTGCTTGGATTACTCCCCTGATGATGACTGAAGCAATTTAAGCGAAACGTTGAGACATACTCAACAAAAACAACAGTTCTTTTCAGAACTATCTATGTGGTGTACCGCAAGCATTTAATATATTATCTCTTTGCAATGCAAACCTTAACACAATATTAAAAATTATATGTCAAATTATTTTTTGTTTTGTATAAGTATGCACCATCAATGCATGTGAGCCACTGATTCAAAAGCATTTTCCAATACATTGATTGACTGATTGATTGATATAGATTACAAATGGTCCTTCCAATACATTGATTGACTGATTGATTGATATAGATTACAAATGGTCCTTCCAATACATTGATTGACTGATTGATTGATATAGATTACAAATGGTCCTAAAAGATCATCTTTCCATTACCTAACCTACAGGTGATTCCTGGTTAGAGTGCATCATGGGTCCAGCTCCCCAAATGGAACGCAGATCGGCATTAAACATGGTGGAAATAATAACATTTTAACTTACCTCTCTGCAAACACTAGCAATCTGTCCTTCGTCCATACATGTTTCAGTGACAACGTCTGTGAGGGAGCCACCAGCAAGAAACTCCATTACCACCTATGTATCACCATGGTAACAAGAAAAATACACATTTATATATAGTTTTGAAAATAATGCTATACAAATAACATGTATGGATACTTTTTGTTAAGAATATCGATTTGAAAATATAAGACAATAATCAAAATCATTCATACACTAGACAAATTGCTATAGGAAATGCAGATGATTTCACCCAAAAAAATTACAATCATTCATATAATAAACAATAATGATATTAATAGTTATTAATTTGTTTTAAAAAAGTCTTGAAAAACACAATACAACTTGAGTCAAATAAGCAATGTTGGATCCGAAGTTTTTTTTAAATAATGAAAATATAAATTTATTGTCTAATGTACATGCAACTTATTCTGTTTTTCTTTTCTTCTTACATTACTGATCAGAAATATATTTGTATATATTTTTGGAAAACAGTAGATTAAATAATAAAAGAAAATGTAAAATGCTAAATTAGCTAATCACCACCAGCACAATTCATTCAATAACTTACCCACAATTCCTCAGCAACAAGATAACTGTCAACATAGTTGACTATGTTAGGATTCTTGTTCTCTCGCATCACAAGAATTTCATTAATAATCAACTCTTTCTTAGGCTGTTGTTGAAGGTTCATCTGCTTAATGGCAACCTACAGGGAAAAATTATGGAGAGACATTATCAATATTTACAGATTACATTTTAAATAATGGAATACATTAAAAAATCATTATTGTTATGAGACAGATTTCAAAATGGCCAATGGAGATTCAGTTCCCATAGCAATGCTCAACAACAGACAGCTCTCTGCCTATGGCAGTATCCTCTTTTACGGCATTTAAACTATGATGGGGTTATTCACATGAGGTTTTTTTTCTGTTGACAGGTTTAAAATCATAATTTTAAGAAAGCTGTAGGCTAATTTTTAACAAAAGGTGTAGTCATGGGTACTGTTTGAAACATCTTCTTAACTAGGTTGATTTTTTTTTTTTGATTTGATATATTTTACATTCAATGTTACATATTACAATAAAATATTGAGAAAATAAATAAAAAATAGAGAGAAATAATTGATTGAATGCACTGATGACCCATTAAGTCTTGTTTTTGTACAGCACACTTATTTTCAATTGAGATAACCAACAGCTCACATTCGTTTCACTAGCAAATCATGAGATCTTCAGTTTCCCTCCACAGTATTGTCACATACTAATACCACTCCACTACCACACTCATGATATCTTCACATCCCTTTCACTACCACACTCATGATATCGTCACATCCCTTCCACTAGCACACTCATGATATCTTCACATCCCTTCCACTAGCACACTCATGATATCTTCACATCCCTTCCACTACCACACTCATGATATCTTCACATCCCTTCCACTACCACACTCATGATATCTTCACATCCCTTCCACTACCACACTCATGATATCTTCACATCCCTTCCACTACCACACTCATGATATCTTCACATCCCTTCCACTACCACACTCATGATATCTTCACATCCCTTCCACTACCACACTCATGATATCTTCACATCCCTTCCACTACCACACTCATGATATCTTCACATCCCTTCCACTACCACACTCATGATATCTTCACATCCCTTCCACTACCACACTCATGATATCTTCACATCCCTTCCACTACCACACTCATGATATCTTCACATCCCTTCCACTACCACACTAGTCATAATTTGCATATATTTCTCATTTGAATGTAGTTTAATTTACATTACTCATCATATTCGAATTAAACTATAACTTGTTACCAATATCAATCTTCTCTTTACTTACTAACAACTTTGACATTTGACATCATAAACTTTTCGTTGACCCCAGCTGCCTTGGAGGAATCATAGAAATTGAGGACATCCAAGACCGCTTGTGGATTTTTTTGCTGTTCATTCTTGGTGATGTTTGCCATTGTTAGAAGTTTGGCCCAATGCTCTGGCATCCCCTAAAAATAAGTTTAAATGTATTTAATCAAATGAGTTGATACTATGCATTAACAGAAACAGTTTCATAAGATATTAAACCAGTCCTTATATTTTAAGCTGAACGGTCATATGTTGTCATACGGTCATACGTTGAACAATGAACACAACCCCGCTCCCTGGAGCGCTAGACAACGTGATGACATTTGCCGATTGCTGGCGGCAGTCTGCAAGGATCGACGTTAAAAACGATATGTTGCACGCAAGTCGTGGCGCTGTGTTTTTTATAGAATCGTGTTAGCCAACAACCTACAGATGCAGTGAGTGTGAGGCTTTAGAAACACCAGCCTTTAATAAAATCAATTCAATCAACGGAAACGTCTGCCATTTATTCATTCAATCCCAGAAATCAAGGCATTTAAAACAAACTTGTTAACAAAGCTCACTTTAGAATATAAGCCACTGACCATCCCACTGACCTTTGCAACCACCTCCAGGGAGTGATTGCACAGTACGAAGCAGAAGCCTGGCCACTGTGACAAATGATATTATGCCATTGGCTGGAGTAAAATAATGCTCCAGAATACTACACCTCAAATAGTGGATCGATGGATTTAACAAACATTTTGGTACTTATATACACAGCAGTCGGATATGCTACAGGGTCCAAATTATGCCTAAAAGCCTAATTATGCAGAAAACATATTGAAATGTGAATGTATGTATTAATTTATTTGTGATGAATTTAATCAGGCTTTGTAACTCTGTCCACATTATCAAATTTTATGTGACAAAAATTAATGTGACATTTACTAGTGTGGACAGACCATAAACTGAACCTTCATTCAAAAGGGCTCCTACTATACACATTTTATATTATTTTTTCATTATTATTTATTGAATCTCTTAACAATTTCATAAATTCACCGAGTGATTCTGAAGTTTTCTTAAAGTAGTAAGCGTGTTCCACATGACAACCACATGGCAGAAAAAACTGTATCTGAAGACATCTGTCATGTGCATAGGTCAAAGACTATGTATTTAATCAAACCTTCAATTTGAATCTCAATTCAAAGAAATCCTAAAAATATATTTCTGAGTTATATGTCAGAGGTAATATTTAATCAGGCCTCCAATTTGAATCTCGATTCAAAGAAATCCTAAAATATATGCCAGAGTTATATCATATTCAATCAAATATTTAATTTGAATTTTGATTCAAAGGGATCTTAAAAATCTAATTAGTCATATCTGTGTTAAATATACGGTACAGTATATGTTATACAAGTTAAATACTGTATTCAATCAGTACTTCAATTTGCATCTCGATTCAAAGAAATCCTAAAAAGTCTTAGTTACAGGTGTATATTAGACAGTAGGATACTCAATCAGGCTAAATAAAAAATATAATTATTATACTGTGTTAATTATATTATGTCACAAGTTAAATATTCAATCAAGCCTTCAATTTGAATTTCGATTCAAAGAAATCCTAAAAATATGTGTCTGAGTTATGTCAGTAGGGTATTCAATCAGGCCAAAGAGAGCTTAAAATATAATTAATATATGTGTTAAATATGTCACAGGTTAAATACTGTACTCTATAAAAGGCCTATAACTTGAATCTTAATACATATTACAGTAAAACATTAACATTGATTAGTCTTGCACAGGTCAAAGGTTAAATATTCACAAACTAGACAAATTCTGTTAATTAAACAATTTTTTATATTGTTCTCGCCTCAATTAAGGTGTTTGGAAGGTGTTTGGAAGGGTGGGTTGCTGGCTAGCATCACTGAACCTGTTTCGTAAAGTGTCAGAATATTACAATCACTGAGCGATAGCCAAGTGTAATAATTGAATGTCTCATCTCATTTGCATAAATCGCCTAGCAGTGCAGTTGGCCCCTGGGGAACTACGCTTGTAGCAATGACGCTCTTCGTAAATTGAAATTCTCACAGTACATCCAGGACAGCATATTTTTTCTATGAAAATTAGATTTTTTGAAAGCTTGCTAATAATATTAATCTAATCAAGATAAACATGGAGGTTGGGTAGCACTTAACGAAAATTAAATATGCACTGTACTCTACTTCTTATGTTTGATATGCCTAACGTAATACGCCCTCGGATCACACTTTGCCAAATTAAATCTTAAATATTACAATTATTATTCCCATTATTAATTAATAATTTAAAAAAATGTGAATGTTGATTAATATTCAATAGCAACATTTACAAATGCCAAAATGAATAATCAATAATCATACCGTTATTAAAACCATATCAATTCACACGTTCCTGGATATTATTTTGCTAATTGCAAAAATAGCCAAATATCAAATGATGGCTGCTAATACAGGTAATATCCCAATAATGGACCTTTACACTAAGCCCCACTCCTTGGATATTGTTGATAAATCAAGATTTTTTTTATTCCTTGTTTCGTGTACTTACTTCTTTAAAGATTATCAGAAGAGGGCGGAATTAAAATAAAAATAAAATGTTGTTTTCTTATTTAGCAAATAGTTTTGCCAAAATCATCCGGACGGAGGAGAAAATAAAAATAAAATTTTATTGGTGAATGTAAAATATCATGGTTAAAATGCTTCAAATTACATAATTTGGAAGAAATATACATATCTTATCCCTGGAGATTTCAAGGCAGTGGAGGGCATAATAAAAAATTGTTTAAAACCTCCATTTACCTCCCTATTATAATAGCATAGTTAAACCTCTCTTTGAATGATTTTGTTGATATTGTTTGAGTCTGGAGGTAACTTAAGAACTTTTTGAATAAGAAAGATTTGTAGGCAATATTTGAACTTTCTTATGACTTACTTACTGTAAATATGTAACTTTGGGGCCAATTATTGTATCCTTCTTGCGTTCAAAATTCTCTTTGGCTGGATGACTTCATTACATAGTTATGTAATTAGCAAAAATTCATATTACAAAGATGCCCAATAGGCTTCCTATATACTGCCTAATTTGAACCATGAAAAAATAATTGCTTTTAATATTTCCCCGAGCTTTCCTTTGGTGTGCGTGCACCCCCAACCCCTATGCATTCCACTGCGTAACCCTTGTGAGGGAAATAAAGCTGTACTGACAGGTACCTATTTCTTTTGACAGCTCATGATAGAAATTCCGGGGAAGGAGATTGCACACACGAAAACAAGAACCTACATTCAAATTGTAAAGTCAGTTTTCATGGATATGAATTCAAAGTGTACACACAGTTATTCCATTGCAGTCACCCGACAGAAATCATGGTGATAACTCAGGTACAGTATGTCCGTGGAACTATAAATTTATTACTATGTCATAAGTTGAACAAGTATGGCTTGTATTTTCACTTTCGTAGTAGTAATGAAAAGTAAATATAATGTATAATTAACTCTTTCCATTAAACAACTTAAATTAAAAAACAAAATATCTAACAAATTATTTGGTTTATATAAAGTACATTGCACCAAGAATTCCAATACACTGTTGGCTGCACTCATTACAAAACTATTTAAATTGATTACTCAAAGTACAGGTTCATTAATCTATATAATTTTAATTTATTCCTGGCAACAGAAAAACTTTCATTCATTTGTTATGAAAAGAGATTTAAATAACAAAAGAGAAATAACAAATCCAATTGCGTACAGTATATTGCTAGCACCCTAAGCTTATGCTATTATCGAGTGAATAATACTTTTGTATTGCTGTACTTTCAGATGGAGTTAAAGGAAATTGAGATGTGTTCTTAATATCTATTATAAGTGCATTAAACTTTAATAAACAAAACATTAATGCTAATATTAGTAAAATTATTATAAAAACAAAAAAATGTACTCATTAAAACCAACTTATGATTAATGTAGACTTAATCAGGAGATTTTATTTATAAAATTACAAAATAATTTAAGTATGGATCATAATAAAATGATTTTCTTTACATTTTTACTGGTAACAATATTATTGCTTTTGGACCCCCCATAATAATAATACTACTGTAAATATTTGAGCAATTATTTAGCACTCTTTACTGGCTGATGGGCCTCAGAAATGCATCAATTTCAACTGTATGACATTTTTGGATGATAAAATATACTACAGAACATTTTAAAGATAGTAAAATTATAATAAGTAAATAACTCAGGTATCGGAATATCTAAATTACTATTTTTTTTCTGAAATTTCCACTTTTTCCTGGCAGCGGGTGTGCTAATTAGCCAAAAATAAAATGTTATATTTATTTGAAATCATCAATATTTGCAGTTGGCAGGTTTGCTAAACAAGGTATAAAAACGTCTCACTTAAAGAACCCACAAAACGACAGTGTAAAAACATACGCGAACATGTGCGTTTGTGGACAACACGTTTGTTGGACACGCGCGCATTCCTAGACATTTTTTGATTGGTCAGTTGTTAAGTTCGATTGACACTCTGGTAAGGTCTATAATGTTTCGATGGAAACATTGTAAAATCGCTTATACATTATTCAGCATTTATTTTAATCTTTTTAATCTAAAAAATTATGACCTTTCCAATGAACTTAAATGTTCTTCCAATCTCCATATTTTCAAGCAAATCTTCATAAAAATTTTTGATTTTATCCATTGTCATCCCCGAAACTTAGAAATACCGGGTTGGTGTCCGGCGTGGGATAGTTTCACTGGTAGTTAAGATATTATGTTTTTGTTGTTTTCTTTAATTCATTTTGTTTTCAATAATTTTTTTCTTTTCTAATTATGTTTGGCCTTGCACGACCTTGATGAAAAACACCCATGGGTGATTCAAGTGTCTCCGTGTTTAAATAAAGTATATTATTATTATTATTATTATTATTATTATTATAGAGGTCTCTATGATATGCGGTCTATAAGTCGACCATTATTATTATTATTATTATTATAAAGTTATATTCTCAATGACTGTTTACTTTTGCTGGCTTGCATCACAATTTTTACCAGTGCTAGACACCTTTACGAACAGCCCTCAAAGGAAGTAATCATCTAGGTCTATGCTATATTTAGACATCAAAAGAATATTGTAGCTGGAATGGCTAACTTTTATAATGACAATCCAGAATGCTTTTAATGCATACTTCTGAGAAAGCGGATTCCAAGTTGTATTTCACAGGATATGAATATTTAAACAGATGTGCCGACATGTTAAAGTAAGTAAAAATGAACAGACATGTACTGTAGCTATATCCACTAATTTATTCCTATTCCATCTACCAAACTGAGATGCAAATATTTTTCATTGTAAAAAAAAACTAGGTAGTAGTACTGTAGATCATACGTTACATGCGACCAAAAAATTAATTGTTATAAATGTGACCAAAATATTTATATTTTGTTGAAATAGGCCATGAAATACATTTAGGACCGAAACATATGTACCGGTAGCTCTAAAGTAAAAGAACACCTTGTAGTTTAATTCACTAGGAAAATGAAGAAAAATAAGAAAGATAAGATCCTGAATAGAAACAGGTGGGCTATACTGGAAATGTTATATACTGTAATATATGACTTACAAATTGCAGGTAATTCTGTATACTCAGGAGTATATTAAACTTTAATCTTTAAAAATAAGCAAACTTTATAGACACATCTTGCATAGCACGTTGATGGACTTGCTTACACAAAGAAAATAATTACACTGCATTGATGTAACACTTGTGTTCAGCGTTTGAACCGTATCTGTCTTTACTATAACCTTTACAGGGGCGGATTTGGCCGGCCCTTTTGGGAAGTAAAAAAAGAAAAAGAAAAAAAAAAGAGGGAAAAAGAAAAAAATAATAGCCCAGAATGTCTCAAATGTTATGTTCGGGCGTCTAGAACACAAAAATTTCGCGGGGCCAAGCCCCCGGACCACCTACGACAGTGTTGTCTCAGTCGGCCCAACTTTCGGCCCCACTTCCGGCCCCCCCTTTTGGACATTTCTGGATCCGCCCCTGCTTTATTAAATTTTCTAACAGGCTGTATTTGGCCCGCAAAAACCTACTGAGAACCTTGGCTCTATACTGTACATTCAACAAACAAAAATATACAATGTCAGTGAGTAGAGAAAAAAATCAGAGAACCTTATTGTGTAGCTAATATATCCCTTAAAAATAGTATTTATACATCTTTAGGGAGAACAGCTTTTCATCATCAAAATTTAAGTACCGATTCTAATCAGGATTAGTTCCTACTTACGGTGAATTCGCCTGTGACGATGTCAAATCCCACATGAACGGTGTGTTCAAAGCTCGTAGGTAACGAGATCTGCGGTCTGGCTTTGACATCTGCAAAAAAAAAGTAAATATATACTAATACTTGTATAATATCCTTCAATTCATTGACATGATTTGTTCTAAAAAACAAGTTATCCATTCACTGTACTAAAAAAAAAATCTGTAACAAGAAAAGAATCTGGACCTATGGTGTAGCTGCAAGACGAAAGGCTTCACATGGTCATTAGGTTGAGTTCAATGGTGGTCACATTTATTGGGCTTGAAATATGTACATGAGCTGCTTTCCAGCCAAAAGCATTATACAGAATTATAAACAGGATGTAAATGATTGGTAGCAGGCTGGTACTATCAGGGGGTTCCAGGGGGTTCTATGGACAACACCAAAAAGTAAAAGAGCCTGCTACACACATTTAGAGAATAAAAAAATTATACGCAATATGCAGCCAGTGTAGGACGCCCACTGCCATTCGTATGCTTTTTATTACCAAGTACTGCACCGCACATGGTTTGTTTGTTTGTTTATCTGTTTTCCACATGATACAGTAAAACACTTTGCAGAGGGCAGTAAATTTCCTTATTTTTCGTATCATCGAAGCGGGCGCACTGCCTATAAACTCACACATAGTGGGCGCACTCCAATACGATGATGGCGACTTTAGCAACTAGGGGAGTGATGTATTTACAACGGGAGTACGCTCTAATACTCTTTGACAACACTTACAAAAAAAACCCCCCAACTTCATGAAACATCAAAACATACAATTTTGCTGTTTAGATAACACAGTATTAATAAACTTATGAAGCAATGGGAAGCATTGCTAACTACTAGCAGAAAAAAATTTGTCAGAAAAAACCCAGCTTTACTAAGTATCAAATCGTTTACTAGAGTATTTACTAGAGCATACTCAAACTAATAATAACTCAATTTACTAAAGGAAGTATCATGATTTAGACACAAGTTGGTTACAGGAAGGAAACAAGCAACACAACTGACAGATTGTGTCTTTGTTAGCAGTCACATCTGTTTAAAATCAACTTAATTTTGTCCAGCTATTTCATTCAGAATGTTTTTCATTGATCATTCGTTTACGGTAGTTTCAATTCTACCTTGGTTATTTTTTTTTTTATTGCTTTTGAAGGAATGTGCTTGTTCATTGCAACCTTCTCTACTGTAGTTCACTACTCTCTAGGGGCCCGTTCGAGCGAAAAAATATCCGTGCGATTTTCCAGTTAATTCACCGGTACACACTTTCTAAAACCGCTCGGACACGCGCATAATACCTTACCATCTGGATTATCCGCGACAATTTTGACCACCAAATTGCTGGGTAGAATTCCATGTATGAGATGGCCTTGGAGCCGGAGAAGATGATAAATCAACCTTAATTGCTTTGTCAAATGGTTCGTCCACAGCAAGTACCCGCTGTCGTCGCGCTCTTCTTCGCCTCCTCATGTTCACGGC
>NW_022739421.1:313976-326246 GCF_011630105.1 Anneissia japonica
ATGGGTTGATGGGATGGTGTTTCTGAATGACCTTACAAAATTACTTCCGGAATAGTTTCGTTACATGGTATTCGACATGAGCTAAAATTTGCTCGAACGGTGGACCACCCGCTGTGTGCTTGGCGCGATTAACCGGTGAATTCACCGGAATACGGTTTGTGTTATTCGCTCGAACGGGCCCTAAAAGTTGATTATTGTTACTGTTGTCAAGCTGTTAAATTTTTATATAACATATTTTTATGAATTTTTTTTTTGTTTGGGAAAAATTGGAACTGCAGCTCCCATATACAGCACTTATTTATATAAATTTGTAAAAAATCTGGTTTACCTGGAAATTGGAATAAAATAAAATAAATAAATAAAATAATTACAATGTCCGCTAGTTGGATAATCTAAACTAAACTGCACTGTTTTGATAACTGTTAGTCATGAACTTTTGAAATGATCCAATGATACCAATCTTGAACTGCTCAAACCAATGTAAAATTGCATACTATGTGGAAAACTAAGTACTGTAATAAACCGAATTAGTCATCAAAACAAACCTGCTGTAGTGGGTACTGTATAACCTCAAAGCAAACCACTCTAGAGGTGGCAGTTTTTCCACAAAATAATAAGCCTCCGCTCGAATAAATTTTGAGTGTTTTAAACTCCTCAAACTTGTTTATTTGTTCATATTGTAAACTAACTTATTGAAAAGCCTTGGTAAATATTCAGATCCTTTCATTCTGTAAATGTCAGAATTTTGACTCGCTAGATTTGAAATGGAGTGACAGAGTCATACAAACAACGTTCTTCTGACTCATTGGTCATCGTAGTCAAAAGAAACATAATTGTACAATTCAGTAGTTTAAATATTGCATACAGAAATTGCAACAGAATGATTTGATGACAGTATTTAAGCTGAATGTGTACAATAAATCAACAACGATCCCTTAGTCAGTGCTGGATGTCTCAAGTAGCCCAAGCGATAGGCCTGGGCCTCTCAAAACACTTCATATATTTAGTCTGAATGGAAATTTAAATCAAATCAACCTTAATCTCATGAATCTATGAATCATTCAAAATGTATACGTTGTTATAAAAGTATCTTCTACACTAAACTTCATTACATTTTAGGGGATTTGATGGACACTACTTTCGACCCAGCGCAATGCACTGTGTTAGTTTCTAACATAATCTAGTATTTTTGTTTTGTTTTCCAGTTAATTTGTAAAGTATAATTAAGTTAGTTAAAGATACAGTATGTCTCATTAAGATTGTTTGATTAGTTAATTTTAAGTCATTTTTTAGGTTTCTTCTGATTTTCTAGTTACTGTAAAGTTGTGTATACACGGCCTTGTAGAATAACAACTGTTTAATACTGAAGCTGAGCCAAGTTTCTGTGTTTTAAATAAAGCATATTGGGCATGTTTACAACTTTAATACCCACTTGGCAAAATTGTGATGACATCATCTTTGGACTAATTCGGTCCATTGGTAAGGTGAGGCTCCATTTCAAAACATTCCCTTTCCACAAATATCAGAATGTTGAATTTCACCAATTCCAATTCAAACTTTAATACCTGTACACGGTGCTAATGATTATGAGATTACTCTTAATCTTATCTATTTTAAGTCAATTATTTCAAAACTCCTAAAATAAATGAAAATGGCCATTTTACAGGCTAGCGTGGAAGTCACACAAAAAATGTTTTCCCGCAGTCCCGCCTGCATTTGTAAAATGTAGTCAAGTCATTTTTTTTATGCTCCTTCATAAGAGTGGAATTTTACAAAATCATTGTAATGAAATTAATTGCCTAATTATCATCATTATTATCAAAATGGCTGTGAGATCTAACAATGCAAATGATGAGATTTAATAAATTTTACTATTTCGTAGTATTCTATCAGAAAATGATTGAATCAGGAAACGGTCATATATAAAGATTATGTTACTCATTGCCATGAGGAATCCCATTATCCACTACTACTACAGTAGTTGAATTCAGGGGTGTTCTAAAATCAATCGCTAGTTAAATTATAGAGTACTACAGTGTTACGTCACGATACCATGTGATACTAATCCATTGCTATCGTTGCAAAATGAGTTCAACCGGACGCCATTTTCTCCACTGACAAACCATTGATCCAAATTTATAATGTAATTATTAAGATGTTGTATCTTAGTTTTTCTTTGTAAATTTTAATTGATGATTAAATGTGTGTTCGATAACTAATATAATGCGAGCTCTTGTGATTTTAGTACATTTTGATGGTAAAATATTAGATTTTAAAATGCCTATTCCAGAAAGCCTATAAAGTCAATCAGGCGTAATGAACGGTAACCAACGCCTGTTGACAACAGAGTGCGCCACCTGGCGTCGTGACAACATGACTGTGGTACTCTATGGTACACAGTGTAAATCTACAGTAGCGGTGTTGAAGCCCTATCGCCCACCCATACAACAACAGGCTAAACATTACTGTAATCGAAAACAATTAATAAAAATGCCCAGATTATTCTAATAGTTTCACAAACAAGACATGTAAGTTAATATTATTAAACTAATTTATAAGTCTGGTTTGGTCTTCTATTTTGAATAATAATTTGTGTACTTGTAGTAACTTTATCTTACATCAATCATCTATACCGTGTGCAGTCATTGAGATTCAGGCTCTCACCCAACCAAGGTCAGATGCTCAAAAACTTTGCTGTGAATTCCACTTTTTTCCTTGGGCAAGGCACTTTTGTTTTCTCCACCACAAGTATAAGAAAAGTGGGTACCTGTATGTTCAAATACTAATGTGATGGTTACTGTACTTCTTCCATGTTATGCTTTATGCATTTGTTCCAAAAACCAAGGAAATAATGTGGTATGAATATCATTCTCGATGATCCAAACTACGGTACCTTTGATTGCATTCCTTTGTAAATATTTAAATTTTTACTCGATAGTATAGAGTACATTATGTAAATCAACAGAAATCACATTTATACATTTTTAGGCCTTGGAAAATTATATCTTCTTTCACAATCTAATCAAACAATATATGTACAAGCCTATGTATACATGATGGAAACTTGGTTGGTTATATCTTCTTTCACAATCTATTGACCACATTTGCAGCAAACTTTGTGCATATTTTGATGCTTTAAATTAAATATCTGATGGCTACTCTGTCCAGACTAATTTTCTTGGACAAAAAACTGTTTTATGCCCATATATAGTGATGATATGCCATATATAGTCATGATATGCCCATATTTAGGCATGTCACATGATTTTGACAAAATTTGGTAGCATGGACAGGGATTAAATTTATAAAGACTGTAAACTGTCAAAAACATTAAGACAATAAAAATATATTAATTTACTCTTATCATCACTCCTTTGGTGCCAAAACTTGAGCTTTTTCTTGCTTTCCTTTTTCTCTTCTGCCGGGGTACTTGGGAGGGGCTTGGATCCGGGATTCATGGATGCTTTAAATTAAATATCTGATGGCTACTCTGTCCAGACTAATTTTCTTGGACAAAAAACTGTTTTATGCCCATATATAGTCATGATATGCCATATATAGTCATGATATGCCCATATTTAGGCATGTCACATGATTTTGACAAAATTTGGTAGCATGGACAGGGATTAAATTTATAAAGACTGTAAACTGTCAAAAACATTAAGACAATAAAAATATATTAATTTACTCTTATCATCACTCCTTTGGTGCCAAAACTTGAGCTTTTTCTTGCTTTCCTTTTTCTCTTCTGCCGGGGTACTTGGGAGGGGCTTGGATCCGGGATTCATGTTGTTGCCTTCTAACTTTCCATCTTTTCCTAGAGTACTTGTTATCCTGAGTGGTGGTGCTGGAGGAGTTTCATTATCATCCATTCTACTTCCGTTAAACATGGAGGAGACCTCAAGTACCACAGTTCTGAAAAGTATAACATTCACAACTTGTTAATATTCAATGACCTTTAAAAGGTTCACAGTGTCATCAAATCATGCCACAGTTGTATTGTAGTATTTTAGTATTAGTTCTGAAAAAAAAAATATCCACATTATTTTGACCTCTTTGTGGTTAAAATGACTGTAAATGGCATGTTCTCTCATATAACTAAATTTTGCCAGCATTATTTGCCTAAACAATAATTTTTTTTTACATAAACTAATTATGTTACAGTGGATTTTGAGTAGTATCTTCTTTTTGTTAAAATGTAATTTGATGTTTTGGAATTGGAGTGCAATAAGTACTACAAATAAATAAGCTAAAACAATCATGTTTTCTATGCAGAATTGAAATTATACCCGCACCACCTCCCCCCGCCCCTCAAACCATCCTTCTCTGTACTATACACCTCAATAACCAGAATAAATTTTATAATTGAGAACACATTATGACATAAACCTACAAACTGAATAGTAAAATTAAAATTTGAAAGCTTATAAGCTTCCCTTCTTAAATTTAGAGTACTCCGCAGCAGTTACAGGTATAAATTTGTAGTGAAAATACAATAATAATGAACAGACTGCACACACAAACACATCAACACAAACGTTTTAGGAAACATAAAAACACCATAGTACAGTGCATGCACATACATACCTATAAACTGAACTTAAATTACTTTGCATTCCTGAGCATTTCTGATCATACAATTTAGATTTGAATTGTAACGCACTTAAGGAATGATGTGTTCACAGACCTAAAGCCACTTTGGGAATGGCGGTACAATATCCTGGCCGTAAACCAACACTAAAATAGTATTGATGACTCATTAGATGCAAGGGCAGATGTGAGAGATAACGGAATTAGCCTGCTACTGAACTGAACTAGGTAAGCTTAACTATAAACACAATAAAAAAAACTTGTTTTCTTTAACCCCCTTTTTTTAAAAGTCTGAGATAAAAATCTATATAATTTTAGTTTTAATTAATTCCTAAAAAATATCAATGGTTTTTACAAGGATTAATTGCAATCTAAGTTCCTTCCAGACAATGTTTATTGTGGAAGGTGCTAGAACCATTACTATGCATGATTCCTGAAGATGAGCGAGTAGTATGGATTAACGATGGCTTGTAATACTTTCTTCAGAGTTTGTTTGATGATACTGTTTTATGCTTTAGCTTAAATATATGTTGAAAAAGCTTTCACCGCAGGCAGAATTTCATTACTGTATATGATGGCATCAAACAACGGTAATCCTTTTACTAAAATTGTAATTTATAGTACAGTCAGTACATTTATCTAGAAAAAAAAGCTCAATTTCTTAAGATTACTAGTTACCTTTAAAATAAATGTCATAAAAAAAATGGGGAAGGGGGGAAATAGTAGCAAAACACCATCTTTAAACACTAAGTATTGTACAGTTGTAATTAAGTAAAAAAAAAAAACTATTAAGTATATGATTGAAAAAATATCATGTACAACAATTAACATTTCACACTTACTGTTGATTGTACTAGAGCCACAAATATTATAAAGCCCTATACACACTATCATATTTTATTTGACAATAACATGTGACATCACGTCATGACCATATATAGGCACATCAGGACCATATACAGGCACATCATGACTATATACAGGCACATCATGACCATATATAGGCACATCATGACTATATATAGGCACATCATGACCATATACAGGCACATCATGACTATATATAGGCACATCATGACTATATATAGGCACATCATGACCATATATAGGCACATTATGACTATATATAGGCACATCATGACCATATATAGGCACATCATGACCATATATAGGCACATAATGACTATATATGGGCATACAACAATGAAAATTTGATAGTGTGGACAAAGCTTATTCTTTAGAACCATTAAAAATTTATTCCAAAAATTCAGCGATTAACAAGAGGTGTAGGTTTGTAGTTTTTTTTTTCTGAAGTTGTGTGTTCTACAGTACTGTATTCTGTCTTCAATTCTGTCAATACATCAGGTTTTATGTGACAAATATTTGTGGTTTGCCCATATACGAGTATGAATTACATCATCATGCCCGAATATGGGGAAATGATCAGATTTGCTGGATGGAACAATCTTGTTATTATACATTTTTTCTTTATTACTCTTTTTCTATACAATTTTCTATTGTCAAAAATGAATAGGCTTATAGTACTGTAGATACAGCCTTTTATGTCATATTGTTGCTACTCAACAAAATCAGTCCACCTGTAGGTAAGCTGCTGAGGTTCCTTACAATAGAATTCACTCTATTTTTACACATAGTGAAAAATTAAAATCCAGAAGTTAAACTGGAATACTGTACTTAAAGTTAACAATCAAACTGAACAATAAATTGCATGGTCCAGAGAACACAAAGGCAAATTGTGCAATAGGGTAAAAAAAAAAAACAGTTTTTATGGACCAGTTTGTAATTTTACTTAAGTTCTTTGAAATTGTAAATGATTTATTATAATATTTCCTCTAATGTGCTACACTGTGGATTTGGTGATGTGACAATTACTCAGAAACTGATGACCTTCTGAAACCGTATTGTCTACATGAGAGATAGGCTGATCCTATGTTAATGCACTACAGAGTAAACAATTCCAAATGAAGAGTAATTATTAATATGTACTTTTAGTTATCATTACATAATTGCTTTCATTATCATTATGAATACATACATTACATGGACTAAAAACATGGTTTTTAGTCCATAGTACACATTTTGAAAAGTTTTACTGCTTTATTTCAATAAATGATGTTTGGAAGTTGATACTGGCTAATTTGTGTATTTTTTTAATGAAAAAATATAGGTGTACGGCCACAATTTTCAGACACGTACGTCCATACCCATGAGTGTGTACGTCCATAACCACAAGAAAATGAACATAAAACCTATGTACAATCAATAAATGAGACTAGTTAAAATATATTAGGAAGCTTTAAATCCATTGTATACACATATATTTTTATTTATTTTTTTAGACCTCACACTTCACATAATTTTTAAAATGTTAATGTAAGTTCGAAATAGTTGTTTTCTCTGCATACGTCCATAACCGGCTATTTTTAGAACATTACTCATAAATTATAAAAGATAGAGGGCTGATAGTTGTCATGGTTATAGCACTAGTTGGTAAACCTGAGATGTCCATATCAAAAATAACCCAAACACATTGGCCTGTATTGAAGGCTTTGTTAAGTTCTCTGAAATGTACGTCCATAACTATGGAACTGCCCAAATACTGTACTTGTATAAAACATATAAAGTACTGTGAAATTTACTTTTGGTATAATTTTTGTAGCAGAGCTTCCTTGGAAAGTAGTACCAGTCACAAGTGAATGTTTATACTCCGCCCTAATAATACAGGAAGCCAAATAAATAAGCACAGGTCTCCCTCCAATTAAAGACCACTACTGGGACTGGGTTTTCCATGGTCTCTAATTAGACTAATTAGGTTTAAGACATTTTGGGTTGTTAATTTGGGACCACAGAAATATGGTAATTTAATAACTGATAGTGCTCGGTCTTTAAATTGGAGTGGTCTTTTTAGAGGGAGATCTGTATAATAAATGATAAAATTTAAATAAATATATGTTACAGGAAATTATGGTAAATAAATCACAATTATGAAGGGAATGAGGGTTATATTCAAAACACTTCATTTAATATTTTATACAATTTACAATGATAAATTACAACAATTTACAACAAGCTGGTACTGTATCCTGTGCATAGGGTTTAGCCAGACTGAAACGTAGGGACTGCTTGTCCAATAATTATTCCCTGTTGGTGTACAAAAAGTTTAACCTGCAAATTTGTCTACACATTTTGAAATATTAGACGAATTCCATGTAAAATTAAAAAAAAAAAATAGGACAGCCTTGGAAAATTTCCTTTCAGGTAACACACTCGCAACACTCGCTTAATTTGTTAAAAGAGCGAAGTGACTGAGTGACGCTTGCTCAGAACGATTGTTCACAGGCTAGTTTTACTGAGAGGAAAAGTCAAGTACAAACAGTGCACCACTCAACATGAATTTTCATTGACATCAAATGTACTGTACTACTAGTACTATAGGCAATAAGTTTAATGTTTGTCTGAGAGAAAATGTTCCTATTCTGTCATCGTATCTCCAGGTTAAAACTCAGCTAGTGTCTTTTTTCAATTGGAGTCTGGTTGCTTGGCTCCTCAAATAACCCTCATGTTGACGGTAAGGTGGGTTAAGAAACATGTTTGTGTCCATATGTATCCGTTACTGTTTGTAGTTAAGTTTGGTGGCACCGTACTGCTGCTGCCACGGTCAGGCCATATTTCAAATGGCCAAGTTGAACAAGGGCAAATAAAAAAAAGATTATAACTAAACCATGCATGTACACATGTGTCAAAACGTCTGGTGCAAACGATTATACTTGGTGACGGTAAATTCTTCATTTTCCTGTGTGAATGTGGCTTAAGTGTCAACATATTGCTAATGTATGGTTACATTTCTGTAAATCTATTCTCCAAGGAATTTTTAGTTAGTTAACAATAATGTACCAAAAGGTCCACTGATTAATCTCGGATAAGATAGTAATTACATACTCCAAATATCAAAATGCACGCTGGCCATCGTGTTGGGATTCAATATTTCGACATTAATTATGTCATCACTGGAATTCCAGACGATGACATATTTAATGTCGATATTGAATCCCCACACAATGGTATGCATTTTGATACTTGGGAGTATGTATTTTTTTACTATCTTTAATAATGTACCCTCATGCACAGAGTGGGTCCAAGGATTGCTGTATTTTCAGATGATCTGCCAACAAATCAGTTAATAACTGAGACTACAATTTTAGTGTCAGTTATTCAGTAATTTCATATTTAGTTTAAAATAGTTCATTCGTTCCAATGACAGAAAGACTAAAGTTCTTTTTATACACCTGATTGTTTATACCATTTCAGTCAAAAATAGTTTTAGTTTCTCTTTTGGTCTTTTTTAGTATATTTGAGCTTCACTCAATGCTTTTCTGGTAATACTATTGAAAGATAGATGATTTCAGAATGTGAGCCAACCTGCTTTACTGATAGGCCTAGGCATCTAGTCCTGTTTATCACAAAAAGATATAGGCTTTGCCTAGGCATACCACTTCACATTTTCATGTGTAATATTATTAATTATTATTATTCAATTTGATGTATAGGCTTATTCATGCTTAACAACTTACTTTTATTAATATCACCCAAAACACAAGTATTAATTTATTTATGGTAGCCATCAAAGAAAAGGGTACATAGCTAAATCTCACGTTCTATACAACAGACAAGAGCACTAACTGAACCAGTTGTAATTATGTCTTCCTAAGGTCTAACTCTAAGCAGGAAGTAGGCTCAATAAAAAGACAACCTGGCTAGCTGCGAACGTACACACAGCGTGAGAAGCCCTCTCGATGAATTCACTTGTTCCTAGCCTGGAGACATCTCGCGTATTTTTAACAAGATATTGTCAAGTTACTATTATAATAACATAAATTTTAAGACTAATGAGAGCTATTGATACAACAAATGAACTCAAATGAAAATTAACATACCTAGACTCGTAACAAACAACCTACAGTACTTTATAACAACGGCGACAAGATAAAGTCAGCCTGCACCGAATTAGGCTTCACGCTCTGTTGCTCCTTATTATTTCCTATCCAGTAAAATAACCAGGGTGTGTGGTTTTCATACGAGGTCGAGAGGATGCGGCATGTGTGTATCGGCGCTGCAGTCGCAAGAGGGGGGTGTCGCAGGTCGTGACGTAAGGCGCGAGGCAGTGGCGTATCTGTTGAGGATGAAGGGGAGGTGCAGGAAGGTGGAGGAGTGGGGACTCGATGATTAAATGTGGGGGCGCTAAGTAGCAAAATAATATGAGGTGATTTTTAACTATGAGCGTGAGTTTTTTGCTTTGCAGACATTCCCTGGGTATTTTTATGACCCCGCCCACCCCTGGATACGCCACTGGAGTGAGGAGGGCTAATCTAAGCCAGCATCCATGCCCCTGATAAGTGGCGGATCCAGGAAGTGCTAACATGGAATCCAGTCAGTGATCTTTAGTACTGCAGAGCAGTCCACCGGGCTGAGCAAACTGACTGAGCCCATGTTGGTACGAGGTACGGAATTTTATGCCAAAGCGCTTTTTATACTTTAAGTTAAAAACAGTTTCCCCCCCCCCACCCCATTTATATTTTTCTAATTTTTGTAACGGACCAGGCTGTGGCTTACAACTGGGGAGCTAGCCAGTGCCGTATAGCAGGGGGGTTTAGGGGTGCACTTCTCACATTAAAAAGGAAATTACGAAGGACCCCACCCCAGGATGAGAAGAACGTATCAAATATTGGCCTATTTATTTATTCACATAGAAATACAGTACAACAATTTATGCATGAAGATGAAGACCCATGTAGGGTATGTAAGCCTCCGTTTCATTAGATAGTAGGCCTACAAAAGTGTGAAGAACTATTACCACGATATCACTCACCCGCAACTCCAGTATTACCCTAAACTGTATAATTAACATGACACGATCGCGTAAAATGCAACCACGCGGGGCACCACATTGAAATTAGTGCAATGTATGCGTCATAGAGCAACTTTAAACCATATTTGGAAGTGCACTCTATGACGTCACAACTCGCTTTGGTGGATGCGATATTTGTGCTCGATAACTTTTATTAGATCTTTTGATTCAGTCCCAGTCCCGGAAGTAAATAAGATTCGTTTCGCTTCCTTTTTCACCGTGAATATAGAGGTGGCGCTATACAATTATTTAGCCTTAGCTAAATGTCAAAATTGTGATGTAAAGTCAGGGACGCACTACAAAACATTAACGGAAACTTACATACTAACTGTATGAACATTATGATTAATTTTTTTTCGATCAAATATTGTAGAAATGAAGAAAAAACTGTAGGCGGCCTGTGGAGTAAATATTCTCATTGATAGAGCACTTAACGGTCTATACCATCATTAGAGGAATGAAGGTGAGAGGCACATGTATGGTTTAATCATATAGAAAATCTGTTCTATTTTCTCTATGGTTTAATGAGTGAGATGTGATAGGCTAATTTTTCGTAAATTTCATCTTCAACAGAAAATTAAGTCATTTTTACATTGAAGATTTTTTTCGTGATTTACCTTGATTTTATATAGACCTATTTTTGATTTAATTTATTATTACTAATGTTACTAGGCCTAAGTAAGCTGACATTCGCATCCAGTATAAAAAGTTAACTTTTTATAAATAATTTATATTTTATTTAAATTTTTATTTTATTTATGTATTTATTTTTATTTTTATTTTTTTTTATTCATTTATCAATTTATTTATTTTTCTTAATCCTTTCTGTTCATTAGGCCTAAGTATAAGTATTCACATATAAAGTGGATTATTTTTTGTTGGCAAATCATTTATATTAAATGCAGTGCGGGATTGTCAATTTCTTCCTTTAAAGGGATACTTAAGCTTCATCTCCTTGACGTGACCGGTACACATAACATTGATATATTTGGTTGTTTGGGCGTGCTTCTTTTTTACATAATGATATATTTTTTTTTACATAGCTTTTTAAGGAAAATAATTAAATCTAATAATGATATATTTTACTATTTTTAAAAAACTATAAAAACATTTATTGACGTTTCTTTTTTTCTCTATGAATGTGCTGTTTTTGCTGTTTGCTCTGCTTTTTGTCTCTTTTGTAATTTGTCTGTTGTGATGAGGACTCCCCTGAAAATCAGCTTTGCTGAGTGGGACATTTCCTCTTAAAATATTAATAAAAGAAAGAAAAGAAAGAAAGATATTTATTTATTTACTTATATTTTAAAGTTTTCAATTAATTCAATTTCTAAGTCTTTAAGTTTCCATAATTATAGTTAATTGTTTCGTGTAGTATTAATACTTACCTTCTATAAATTTTATTAATCTGATAGGGGAGTTACATGGGCTAATGCCCGCTCAGCAACGCTTGCTTGCTTTGTTTTGTTTGTTTCCAGATTGTGAGTAGTGCCAAAGTGCAAGCCAGCGAGTCATGTGGGCCAATGCGCGAGCATGCGAGCCAAGCGAGCCATACATTTAACAAATTTTCAGGTATCCAGTTTTGCAAACACGTAGGCCTTGGCCTAGTAGATGCAAATGAATAACACACCTGGGAGCTTTGCCTGTGTAGTCCAGTCATGCGCAGTACATACACTTTTGGGACTCGGTTACTTTTTCGAATCGTCGATCCGAAAGTATGCAACGCTGATGGATGTTGTTAAAATACAGATAAATAC
>NW_022739421.1:326419-328912 GCF_011630105.1 Anneissia japonica
ATATTTATTTATATATTTGTTTGTATATTTATTTGTATATTTATTTATATATTTATTTGTATATGTATTAATATATATTTATATGTTTATATATTTATTTATGGTAATGGTAATGGTGCATATTACAATAGTCTCTATGCGCTTGAAATGAAAACCCGAGAAATATCCTAATACTAACAAAAGCAAACAACCACAGTGACAAAGAGAAGACAGCAGAAGGAACCAGTGTCACTGCTCTGTTCTCCAGCACTTTGAGACCCAAATGAATAGGGCTCGCTGGAACCTGATTCACAAGAGCTCTAGTGACACTGGCATCTGACTAGCCTATCCAAAAAGAAAGGGCAGAAAAGGAAAACAGATTAAAAAGAGCAAAACAGGTGGGTCTTAAGTCTCGTCTTAAACACGGAAAGAGATGGATATATAATATAATTATAAGAACTATTATTGTAATTATAATTATTATTATAATTATTATAGATATATAATTATTTAAATTTTTTTATATATTATTTGTATATTTATTTATATATATATATTTATATATATTAATATGTTCATATATTTATTTACATATTTATATATATATTTATATATTTATATTTATTTGTATATTTATATATATTAATATGTTCATATATTTTTTATACATTATTTATATATTGATATATATATATATAAATATATAAATATTAATATATTTATATTTATATATTTATTTGTATATATATTTATATTATTTATATATACTGTATTATTATTATTTTATATATACTGTAATTATTTATATATTCAATTTATATATTTATTTGTATATTTATTTATATATATTTATGTATTTATATATATTTATTTGTTTATATATTTATTTATATATTTATTTGTTTGTATATTTATTTGTATATTTATTTATACTGTATATATATATATATATATATTTATTTGTATATTCATTTATATATTTATATATATTTATATGTTTATACATTTATTTATATATTTATATTTTATTTAAATTATTTTTGTTTAATTAATTATCAGACGCTTTGGTCTCCTATACGGCTACAAGGGAGTAATAGCCTAGATATTATTATAGTGCCAAATATGTAAACTATATTACGCTTACAGTATTATTATTTTTATTACTAAGAATAATAATTAGGGATAATAATATGGTGACTTACTTGTAGCATTCAGCACTTTAAAACACTAGTATGAATCTGATCGAAACTTGCAATGGTGGCTTGCATGGGCGGAGATCATTGGTCATGGGGTGGGGGGAAGCATGTTTTCCTTCCCACATTTTATGATGGATGGTACCCCCACTTTTTGACCACAATATAATTTCATGTCAAGAAAATGCCTGAAAATTGTTGAAATGAATGCATTATGGCCGGTGAGGGCTTTTGCAGCAATGCCGTTAAAATCATTAGCTTACTGTACTAATTTTGTAAAAATACTGTATGTTGTTCATGCCATAGACCAAGTGTTATTACAAGTTTCTGATAAAAACATCATACGGAAGGCGTTGGAGCTTTATTTTGACTATGGTGATAATTATGAGTAGGACTAATTTGTTGCACAGTGGTATAATTCTGTATCGACGTCGACTGATACACAATCCTTGTATCTTATTGTAATTAATTATAATTGTTGTGTTGTGATGAGTAGCCGTACGATAGGGACACAGATGATATTCTGTTGCAGAAGGGTACATTAATGAGACAAATTTTGAAAAGATGGATGCAGTGCAAGTGGATAAAATCCCACCTACTCCTAATGGTACTGTAAAATACCAGGTAATGTAGGCCTATAATAAAAAGGAACCACTTTCCAATACTTTTTGTGATAGCTGGAACTGGCAACGTGCCCAACCTTGCAAAAGACGTGGATTTTGTAAGAGGGTGGCAGACGGACGTACAGATTTGTGGCGGCTCCCTGGTATGTCACAATATGGATAGTGCGTATAACAAAATCTAAATATATTTAAAAATATATACAAATAAATATATAAATATATGAATAATTACAGTATATATAAAATAATAATACAGTATATTTAAATAAATATATAAATATATATATATACAAATAGATATATTAATAAATATATTAATATTTATATATAAATAAATATATAAATATATATATATACAAATAGATATATTAATAAATATATTAATATTTATATATAAATATATATAAATATATGAACTTACTAATGTATATATAAATATATAAATAAATATATGTATATATAAATATAAATTAATATATGAACATATTAATATATATAAATAAGTATACAAACAATATATAAAAAAATAAATAATTATATAAATAAATATATAAACATATAAATATATATAAATATGTAAATATATATATAAATAAACATACAAATAATACAAACAAATATATAAATACATATAAATATATATATAAATAATTAGAGTATATATAAAATAATAATACAGTATATATATAAATAAATAA